>NW_015536624.1:256375-257800 GCF_001515605.1 Sinocyclocheilus anshuiensis
ATATATACTGTATATATATATATATATATATATATATATATATATATAATTATTATTATTATTATTATAAATGAAGTAATTATTAATAAAATAAATTATATTGTCTGTTTTTCCTTAACTACCCAGTCTGATTTAATCTCAGAGATCCAGAAAAATGTAACTGAATAAAGATTTTTATTTACAAATTGTGAATATTCAGTTTCTTCAGTGTATAGAGCAAAACATGGGGTATAGATTTGGAAATATTTCCTGTTTAACACTAAAAGCAATACATTTTGAAAACTTCTCATGGCACCTTTTTTTGGTGTTTGTTGTGTGACTCATTTTCCATAAATATAGAATAGAATAGAAAACAGCAGAACAGAAATACTAATGTCCGAAAGATTCAAATCTGTAAGATTTTTTTGAACAAAATCTCTTATGGTCACCAAGGCTGCATTCATTTGATCAAAAATACAGTAAAAACAGTAATACTGTGAAATATTATTACAATTTAAAAGAACTGTTTTCTATGTAAATATATTGTAAAATATAATTGATTCCTGATCAAAGCTGAATTTTCAGCATCATTACTCCAGTCTTCAGTGTCACATGATCCTTCAGAAATCATTCTAATATGCTGATTTGCTGCTCAAGAAACATTTATGATTATTATCAATGTTGAAAACAATTGTGCTGCTTTATATTTTTGTGCAAACCGTGCTAAATGTTTATTAGTGCTGTCAAACGATTAATCGCGATTAATCGCATCTTATATAATATAAAAATAAGAATATAAATGTATATACATGTAAATATTTTCAAATATATACTGTATGTGTGTGTATTTATATATACATAATAAATATACACAATATACACACATATATTATGTAAACAAAAACTTTTATTTTGGATGCGATTAATCGCGATTAATCGTTTGACAGCACTAATGTATATTTAGGATTCTTTGATCAATAGCACTTATTTGAAATAGAAAACTTTTGTAACATTATAAATGTCCTTAATGTCAGTTTTGATCAAATGCATCATTGCTGAATAAAAGTATTAATTTCTTTAATGAAAAATCTATATGCACCTTTTGTACGCTGGCTGTAACAGCCTACAAAGCAGTCTTGCATGTTAATTTAAGGCTCAACCAGCGACTAGTTTAGGAAAACCTGGTTGAAAACACATGATTGCATTGCAGAAATGACACACTGCAGCTCTGTCTCTGACCTTTAATTTGCGGGAAAATCAGCAGCATGTGTGTTTCGTGTGCAGCCGTGTGTTTATGTGCTCATGTGTATGTGTGTGTGTTTGCACACAGAGAGCTGTTTGTAAAGCTAGACGAGCGACTAACCTGTGATCTCTGGGGGGTGAGAGGAAGTCAGAAGGGGTGTCCGTTCTAAATGGAATTCTAGAACAGAAACGGCAAAAGAGCGG
>NW_015536624.1:257886-266053 GCF_001515605.1 Sinocyclocheilus anshuiensis
GTGAACAAACTCAGCATAAACAAGCTCAGAGCTAAAACACCAACACACACACACACACACACACACAGTGAGTGTTTTTCCACATATAGTCCTATCTACGCAAACACACTGACATACACCATGAAAGGAGGCTTTCAAGCGGCAGAGGAGAGACACGTCTATGAGCACAGAAACACACACAGCGAAGCACTTACAGCCGGGTGTAGCTGCTACACAGGAGGAAAGGAAAGGAACAGATTGAGGTGCAGAAGGACACGAGGAACAAAAAGCACAAGGAAGAGAGAGAAACGGGAGGACGTGGTTAGATCGCTGATCTTAAGGTGTGGAGTTAGTTAGACATGGAGCCGTAACACACAACGGTCAGTATTAGTGCTGGGCGGTATGATGGTATCATGCAACGCAAAACATTTTACTATGCTGCGCTAGAGCCAAATGCATGGATATTAGTTTTAATAAGTCAAGCTGAACTTGTTATTAAAGCCAAGTGTAGTTGTTTACGGGTGCAATGTCGCAGATCATCCAATCACACTTTAGATTCTGTTCCATAGGTTTTATAGTGTTAATATGACTGTTTTTGTGTGTTTTGTTTAATAATGTGAAGCTGTTTCTGAACTAATGTCAGACAGAACATTCATTTGCTATGAATAATCTTTTGGTTTGGTTATACCATATATATATATATATATTTATTGTATAGTATATATATATATACTGTGTTTAGGAGTGCGTTTTGATCAAATCCACTTCAAAAATGTGCAGTTATCAGATAAGAGGATAAACTGTTCATTCCTTAGTGTTTGCAATGGATAAAATAATACATTTTAACATTATAATGGGTGACTGGCTCTGTGCAAGTTCTCTACGGGTGGAAACGAGGGAAGCTGGACTTACCTGGGAACTGGTATGTGTATCCTGGTGTGATTCCTGTGTATCCACGACTGGCGTAAGTGGCCGTCTGGAACCCTGGGTAACCTGAAAATGAACAGAGAAAGCATAGTGTTTAAGGCAAGGCAAGATTATTTGGTAACACTTTCCAATAAGGTCTCATTTGTTAACATCAGTTAGTGCTTTAACATGAACTAATAATGAGCATTTTTACAGCAGTCATTAACCTTTTTTAATGTTAGTTAATAAAATGGTTTGTTTATGTTCACAGTGCATTAACTAATGTTAACAACTTTTCATTGTAATAATGTATTAGTAAATGTTGAGATTAACATGAACTATGATTAATACATATTTTAGAAGTATTTTTCATTTTTAGTTCATGTTAACTAAGGTTTACAAAGTTATACCAATTATTTATACAGCACATGTCATATAAAATGATAACTGAAAGCAATAATTCATAATATAATATTTTTACTAACTCACAATTAATGGTTGCACTAAATCACAATTGAATGCACCTTCATAAATTAATTTTAACTTACTTATAAATGTAAATATTATTTATTTTATGTCATTATTTTTCATTATTATTGCATTTGCCTTAGTGACTGCTAAATTATTAATTGTGAATATAAATGAAATAAAAACAGCCATTTTAACTGTTATATGGGTTATTTGATGTATTTTGCCATTTTTTTCTTGCAAAACTTTTTTGTTTTCAACTCTGATTTGTGTCAAACTCACAAACGCGCAGACACAAGTGCAGTTTCCTGTTGTAAACAGCAGGGAGCGCCAGACTGACGCTGGATTTGCTCACATTGATGAGTTTACTGAGATTATTTGCCTTTTCCTTCTTTTAACTCACCCAGCATGCCGATACCCAGCATGAAGGCGTCCATGCCGTAGGGCATCACCCTGGAGCGGCCTCGCGCCGTACCTGTTGGTGACATCACTTCCTTCGGCTGCGCCTTTTTGCACTCCACCTTCAAAATCATAAACGAGTTCTCTTTAATATCAAGTCATTCTAGTTAATTCTAGACACCTTTCGAGACTTGTTTAAACAAAAAAATAGGAGAAGCATCTGAGACAAAATTGACATTGAAATTTAAATGAAATACAATTCCATTTTCCATTAGAGAATTTATTTCATCTTTTATTTTATTTTTAATTCTTGAAAAGAGTTTTAGAAGAAACATCTGAGATGAAGGTGATATTGAAGAATAAGTACAAATGAAAAGTCAATTATATTATCCTGAGTTTTTTTGAACTTTTGAGCCCAGATTGTTTTTGCTTTTTATGGATCTTTTTTTCTTCACTTTTTATTTCTTCAAATGAATTTTACATTTGAGACAAAGTTGACACTTTAAATGACTAAGAACTGAGAAACTCAATAAAGTCCATGGAGGTCTGAATCAGCAACGTTTGAGCAGTAAAATATTCCTCAAGTAAAGAAACAAGAGAAATCACAAATGAAATCTCTTTAATATCTCATCAAGTTATTGTAGTAATTTCTAGACACCAATCAAGAATTTTGTCAAGCATCTGCGACAAAGTTGAAACTTGAAATATAATTCTATAAAAGAGTAATTTTTGAGCAATTAAAATTTCCTTTAGTAAGAGAATGCATATTTTTTTGATAATCCAGTGATTTAAATACTTTATGTACATGTAACATTGCCATAATAAATTTGATATATAATGCATATTTTTGGATAACCTAGTAATTTAAATTTCCAAATTTCAAACTTTTATTTATTTTAAATTGTTTTACATCTATATATAGACATACAGATAGATAGATAGATAGATAGATAGATAGATAGATGATAGAACGACAGATAGAACGACAGACAGATAGATAGATAGATAGATAGATAGATAGATAGATAGATAGATAGATAGATTAGATTTTTGTGTGACATTCTCCAAATGAATTTTAGGAGAAACATTTGAGACGTATCATGAACGTATTAAAAAGGTGTTTTAAACACGCAGTCACACACACACACACACACACACACACACACACACATACAGACAGTGTTTCATAGCAGGACACACTCTCACCATCTTGTTGTTGATCTCATGAAAGTGGATCTCGCAGACCTTTTCCACCACGTCTTCATTCTCAAAGGTCACAAAGCCAAAACCTGCACAGCAAGGACACACATGCACTCTTTACCAATCACAAACATAGCATTGCTTTCAAACACTGAATCTAGTGTGTTTATCTTGTCCAGTTGCGTCCGATTTGATCCTGGCGTGACCTTTCCCTCTTTTACTTTCTCATTCTCTGTATTCTCTTTTGTTCTGTTTCCATCTGTTCATATATTCAGTCCATTCTGTCAGGAGGTTAGCTCCTCACCTGCTGCATTTACCTGTCCTACTCGACCCCGCCCACTCATCTGTCACTCACTACAGGCTCCGCCCACCGGCTGTCAGTCAGACTTTCCTTGCCAAAGTGAATGACGGTTTAACCTCTGAACTACTAACCAGCTCAGCAGCACCAAACCCATATTACCCTGCATGAACTTTTTAGCAATGCCTCTAAATAGAGAGGAGACTGACGAGAAGAGAAAAGATGGGAAGAGAAGATCTCTAATATCTCATCAAGTTATTAAAAAGCAACCTTTGAGCAATTATTTTTTCTTCATAAATCTGGTTGATCTTTTTTTTTTCTCCAAATGAAAGTTGATGCTTAACTGAAGTATAAATGAGAACTCAAGTATTATAAAATATTCCTCAAGTATAAGAGAAATCCCAAATGAGTTATTCTATTATATTCCTATTCTATAAAATAACATATACTATTATATTATATATACTTATTCTTTACTATATTATTTCAAGACACAAATTGAGACTTGTGTCAAGGGCACGTTTAGGAGAAGTTGATATATATTAAATGAAATATAACTCCATTAAGTCTTCTGAACTATGAGCCATGAACGATCAACCTTTGAGCAGAAAATGTGTTCTTTTCTTTTTAATTCTCAAATAGAAAAGATAGTGAGGTTAATAGTTCATACTGAACTTTTGAGCAGTCAAATATTCCTCAATTTATTCTAGTTATTTCTAGACATCAATTCCAACAAATACATTAATTCATTAATTAAGAGAGGTTTCTGAGACAAAGCTGACACTTAAAATATAAATAAAAAATGAATATAACTCCATTAAGGTTCCTGAACTATGATACTGAGGCATAAGTATAAATGAGAACATTATTTCTCCTAAGTTATGAATTAGCAACTTTTTTGCAGTAAAATATTTCTCAAGTATGTTTAAGATCTCTTTATTCTAGTATTTCTAGACATCAATCAAGATATCAAATATCAACGTTGATATTGAAATATAAAATAACTACATTGTCTCCTTAACTATGAGCTATGAAAGGGAAACCTTTGAGAAATTAAATTTGACTTTAGAGAATTTACTCCATCTTTTATATATTAGTTTATATCTTTTATATCATACATTTGAGACAAACTTGATACTGAAGCATAAGTATAAATAAATGAGAATGCCAATATGAATGTGCAACTTTTGTGCAATAAAATATTCCTGCATCTAAAGGCAAAGCTGACATTAAAATATAAAGGAAATATAACTCCATTAAGCCTCCTAAACTATGAGTTATGAAAGAAACAGTCTTTCAGCAATTAAATTTGACTTTAGTAAGGGAATTGTTTCCATCTTTTATTTATTTTATATATGATTTGATTTATTTATTTATTTTATATTATATATGGATTTTTGTTTCAGTTCTTCAAGTGTTTTAGGAGAAACATCTGAGACGAAGTTGATACTAAAGCTTACGTCTCCTGAGTTATGAATGAGCAACGTTTGAGCAGTAAAATATTCCTCAAGTTCAAGAAGAGACGAGACGAGACTAGCATCAGCTCCTGAATGACTGCAGAAGCATGTAGACACTTGACTGCTGTTGTATAATTATATGACTCAACGAGGCTTTGAATGCGGCGAGCGTGTGCATTTGCATGTGTGCGCGCCCGAATGCCGCCTTACCTCGGTGCCTGTTGGTGGTTTTGTCAAACATTAGCATCGCGTCATCAACCTGCAGACAAAACACACACACACAAAAGAGAGGGATGAGACACTAAGCCATTACCCAGCATGAGGCTCTATTGTGAGGCTCTGGAGAAACAGAGAGGGGCAGCAGATGGAGGGGCCGAGCGGGGAGGGGGAACAGAGAGAGAGAGAGATAGAGATGGATGAGAGAAAGAGAAGAAAGACAATATGGATGGAAGCGAGAGAAAGGAGCTGAAATAAAAGAAGAGAAAGCGATGGCTGTGAACACTTTGAAGCACCTCAGCTTCAGCAAACAACTTTCTTTGTTCTTGATGTTTCATAAGATCACAACTGGTTTTGCTTTAAGACCCATCAAATGGCAAGTTAAAAGATATAAATACAAGTTATTTCTGGAACTTCAAAAAGCGTAATCGTGCTTAATTTAAACACTTGATTTATTTTCACATGCATTTTTAATGCTGAAGGAAACGAAATTCCGGATCATTTTGTCCAAGTAACTTCCATGATTTCTGTGATTATATAGGATTTTAAAAAATAATTTTACAGGGAGATATATACATAAAAATATATCAGACAAATGTATAATGATTATAGAAATTTAAAAAAAAAAAACAGAAAGATTTTATATATAAATATTTTAGAGTGGAATATAACTAGAAATTATTATTGACTAAAAATGTCCATGACTTTTCCAGGTCTTAAAATTGTCTGATATCCTGTTGTACATGATTATATAATAAGAATTTTTTTTTTTTTACAAATTTTGTAGAAATTCACACACAAGAAATACATCAAGCTGATTTTAGAGTCAAAGTCTAACTAGACAATTTTATATTGACTATAAAAAATTCCACAACTTTTCCAGATCTTAAAATTCTCTGATATCCTGTTGTACATGATTATATAATAAGAATTTTTTTTTTTTTTTTTACAAATTTTGTAGAAATTCACACAAAAGAAATACATCAAGCTGATTTTAGAGTCAAAGTCTAACTAGACAATTTTATATTGACTATAAAAAATTCCACAACTTTTCCAGATCGTAAAATTCTCTGATATCCTGTTGTACATGATTATATAATAAGAATTTATTTTTTTTTTTTTACAAATTTTGTAGAAATTCACACACAAGAAATACATCAAGCTGATTTTAGAGTCAAAGTCTAACTAGACAATTTTATATTGACTATAAAAAATTCCACAACTTTTCCAGATCGTAAAATTCTCTGATATCCTGTTGTACATGATTATATAATAAGAATTTATTTTTTTTTTTTTACAAATTTTGTAGAAATTCACACACAAGAAATACATCAAGCTGATTTTAGAGTCAAAGTCTAACTAGACAATTTTATATTGACTATAAAAATTTCCACAACTTTTCCAGCTCTTAAAATTCCCTGATACCCTGTTGTGTGTGATTATATGATGAGGATTTAAAAATAATAATAATAATAATTATAATTATAATAATTTTACAGTGATTCACACACAAGAAGCGATTGAGGCTGATAAAATACTTTAGAGTGAAATATACCTAAACCAATTTTTTTTTTACTACAAAAACTTTCATGACTCTTAAAATTCTATGATATCCTGTTGTGTAATAATAACAACAACAACTTTACAGTGATTTACACACAGGAAGCATTTCAAGCTGATAAAATATTTTAGAGCAAAGTACAAATTTTCACTATTACCATTATTTTTCCAGATCTTAAAATTAACTAATATCCTGTTGTACGTGATTATATGATAGGAACTTAAAAATATATATAGAAATTCACACACGAGAAATAAATCAAGCTGATGAAATATTTTAGAGCAAAGACTATTTTATATTGACTATAAAAATTTCCACAACTTTTCCAGATCTTAAAATTCCCTGATATCCTGTTGTGTGTGATTACATGGCAAGTTTTTAAAAATATTTTTTTTAGTGGTTCACACACAATAAACAATTCAAACTCATAAAATAATTTAGAGAGAAATAAACTAAAAAAATATATATATATGTTTAAATTATTTTACATATTGCACAAACAAAAAGCAATTCAAACAAATAAAATATTTTAGAGGAAAGCATAACCAGGAACATTTATTTTTGCAATATAACTTAATTTTCCTTCAAATTCCCTGACATTTCTATAGGTTTTCCATGAATGTAATAACCCTGGAAATTGTTTGTGGAGAATACAACAGAGAAACCAGCCCAGAAATAAAAAACGGAGGTGCAAACACATATCCCTCTCTCTCATTAAACAGACGTCCATGTCCACGAACATCTCTCATTCCGATCCCTCCCGCCTCAGAGTTTGTGGGGGGAAATCTTTTCAATAACGCTCTCTGTCCTGTTCCCCCTTTCTCTTCAAACCCTCTCCAAAGTTTACTATTCCCATGGAGACTCTGCAAAGAATTTCAATTAGAAGAATTGACCCCCTCCCTCGCTTCTCCTTTCATGAACAGAACAGAGAGAGAGAGAGACGAGGAGCTGGATAATGGCTGCAACGAATAGTACTGGACAAATCAACTTTGACAGAGAGACACCAATATGTGTTCAGTGATGAAGCAAAGATCAGGCTGAAAATATTACAACAGAGGAGAAATCTGCTAAAGCTATAAACTTATTTAATCTGTCCTAACTTTTTATAAAATTTCATAAGTCTTCTACCCATCAACAGGCACAAATTATTTTAAAGACATACCATCTAACGCTTGATTACACATAATATCATATGCTGTTCACAGAATCAATCAAAAACAGATGTGTTTGGATGGGTCATATTTAAATCCATTACAAAATAGCTCATCTGTGACCGAACCACACATTCATTAAATTATATACTGCTGCTACAATTATTTGTTTACAGCATAATCTTTGATCATAATGTTGCTTGGCAACCCATAAACTGCCTACAGTTAGGCTAATGAACAATATTATTACTTTGTGAAAGAATTGTTTATTAGTGGCAAGCATCACTCGCTATTACTATTTGCACATACTGAAACTAGTTATGATTGTTATCTATTTTAATTTTAATTACAGAATTATAGAATTATAATTATAGAATTTTAATTACAGCTGAAATTAATTGATTTTAATCATGTAATTATATATATATAAATATATATATATATGGAAAATATAAATCTATCTAAAATGTAATTAATTAAATTTAATGATATAATAAATAAATATTTATATATAATTTAAAAAAACATTTAT
>NW_015536624.1:266070-277259 GCF_001515605.1 Sinocyclocheilus anshuiensis
GTGTGTATATATATATATATATATATATATAGCTGTCAAAAATGGAAATAAATTAATTAATTAAATAATTAAACAGTTTAATAATAAAATAATATTAATAAAATATAAATAATAAAAATTTAAATAAATAAATAATAACAAATAATTTAAAAATAAAAATATATTAAAAAAATAAATATAAATATACTTCATAAAGGGAGATAAAGAGTAAATGTCATACTAATATTATTCAAATTTTTAATTCAATATCAACATCTTTGCATCTTTGCCTAACACCACACTCACTTTAACTGTGGTAAAATCTTTGCTTTTGCTCACCACAGAGCGACAGCGAGCTGATAATGAGCGTGTGAATCTGTTCGCGGTTCTGTCCGCTTTCAACCGTTTGATGAAACTCAACACAACCTGTAACATGAGCATCGTGAAGCAACTGTTAACCGTCTCTTCTCCAGACCTGAGGCCTCATTATTCAGCCTGCGATGGCCTTCTCTTCAGGATTATACTGTCACTTCTGTCTGCGAGAGAGCTGTCGGCAGGACGGCACCAGTCGAAGCGCTCCAGGGTCACGTGGCCGGGTAGCGCTTTTCAGTGCCACCTGGTTAAATGACCATGGGAAAGGTCAAACACTCTTAGCCCGGATGAGCCACTGTCAAACACACACTCTTAGACTCTGACATTTAACTATAACCCTCTTCTGCCCCCCTCCTATTCAAACCTTCATTGAGTCAGTCCCACACACACACACACACCCTCCCCATCTTCCAAATCCAATGGCACACCAATGTCAGGAGAAGACAGCGGGCCGACAGCTGCTGTGAGCATTAGCATGATCTGGTCTGATATGATAAATGACCAGTGTGATGCTTGTGTTTTGTTACAAACAATGAAAAAATAAGTGAAAGAGATTAAAAACTTGCTCTAGTCCCCTATTAACCGTTCTGAAAACAGAATTAGGGATGAACTGATACTGAATTTTTGGATCATTTAAATTTAAATTTAAAATTTTTACTCTAGGACATAAATAATTCTTTACTGTTTGTTCTATGAACATGAATGAAACCTCAGATTCTTAAGGAGAGGTGTGTGTAAAATCTCCTAAGCAATAGGATGTACCTGGCAGACGATAAAAATCCCTTAGATTTAGACTGAAGGAGGGACTCGAGCTTCATCTAGAGAACAGAACATCTTCATAGAGATTCTTTACATCTGGACTAGTAAGAAAGAACCCAGAACACCCTAGAAATGCCCTGGCAACAAACTAGAAAACCCTAGCAACTGCATAGCAACCACCCACTACACACTAGCATCATGCTTGTGAGTTTTACACAGGCACTGGCATGTAAAAAATACTATCTGAATAAAAAAAACCTTTGATATTATCAGATTGCAAAATCATAATTTAGAAAACAAACAAATAAACAAACTATGTAGGAAGATATGGTCAAAGATATAGCATCCCCACACAGAATGCATGAAAAAAATGGTAAAATTTAAATTAATTAATTAATTAAATAAATAAATTTAAAAATGTAAATAATAAAATAATATTAATAACAATTTAAATAATAACATTAAAATAAATAAATACATACATAACAAACCATGTCAAAAATTAAAAAAAATATATAAAAATAACAAATATAAATAGATGGAGATAAAGATAATATTTACTAAATATAATAAACTATAAAAAATAATAATTATAATGAAATAAAACATACAAAACATAATTTTTTATATTGTTTCATTTTGTATTTGTGCCATTTGAATGTTTGTTTGTTTGTTTATTTATTAAGAAATTAATACTTTTATTCACCACGGATGCATTAAAATGATCAAAAGTGACAGTAAAGACTTCAAAAAAAAAAAAGTGATGTGACATGTGGCCAAGTATGGTGACCCATACTCGGAATTAGTGCTCTGCATTTAACCCATCCCAAGTGCACACACACAGCAGTGAACACACACACACACCGTGAACACACACCCGGAGCAGTGGGCAGCCATTTATGCTGCGGCGCCCGGGGAGCAGTTGGGGGTTCGGTGCCTTGCTCAAGGGCACCTCAGTCGTGGTATTGAAGGTGGGAGAGAGTGCTGTACATTCACTCCCCCCACCTACAATCCCTGCCGGTACTAGACTCGAACCCACAACCTTTAGGTTATGAGTCCGACTCTCTAACCATTAGGCCACGACTTCCCCAGTCCCAAAGATATTTATAATGTTACAAAAGATTTCTATTTCAAATAAATGCTGTTCTTTTGAACTAACTAAATAGATGAAGGAAGTGAATAGTAAAAAATAAAAGTTTAAGAAGGCAATGCTTAAAAGATGACAGGTAAAACACAGCCTAAAATCATTTTACACATCAAATCGAGAAACACCTTCGAGACTAATTAAAACAGACAACATCATGGATGATCAGACAGAATAAACTGAGTTATTTAGTCTATAATCATCTCAGAAACAAAACACACTCTCTCTGTCCTCTCCAAAACCCACTCAGGGATGCAGCGGCAAGTGTCCCGTTTCTGTTTTATTAAACAAGAAGAAGGTAAGATCTCCAGATAAAACTAGATTTTTATGCTTTCCTCATCTCTCGCTCTCCTTTTAAACAGGCCAGCGGACAAAAGCTCCAGTGAAGCTCTCTAATCGACACCTCTCATGGCTGACTGCATGGAGACTAACTTTTCCAGTCTGTCCGTTCCACCGGCCCTCTCCCTCTCGATGTTTCATTATATCCATTGTTGTGGGTCGGAGCGCTTGGACTCTCACTGTACTTCGCTTTTGTGGGGCTGATCATATTCCAACTATTTTGGATTGTGCCTAACAGATCAAGACAATGGAGGGCAGCGAGTTTTCCCAGACAGGCTCGGACGGCCAGATTGTGTTCACAGCAACAAGAGCTTCTCCCACCGAACATTGCGAAGAGATACGCCAGTGCATGTGTGCAGCGTGTTTTTGATATCGATCCAACCGCTGAGTGAGAGGAGTGTGGAGGAAATGCTTTTTCAGAGATTAAACGAAGAAAAAAATCTCCTAACTTTGTCTAAAACGCTTTCACAAACGTTCCTCTGTGCTTGAACGCCCAAAATGGCATTTGCAACACATTTCACTTCTGCCTATGGGATATTTTGTTATTTTTCAGCATCATTACTCCAGTCTTCAGTGTCACATGATCCTTCAGAAATCATTCTAATATGCTGATTTGCTGCTCAAGAAACATTTTCGGATTATTGTTAATGTTGAAAACAGTTAGGGATAATAGGGTTAAAATAATACCAATTATTTAATACCAATTTAATTTAATAACAATTTAAATGCATTAAATTGATCCAATGTGACAGCTTATAATGTAAAAAAAAAAATCTAATTATTGAAAGATTTTTTTTATTAAAAATGCTGTTCTTTTGAACTTTCTATTAATCTAAGAATCCTGAAAAAAAATGTTTCCACAAAATATTAAGAGGCAAAAACTGTTACAACATTGATAATAATAAGAGTAAGAATATTATTATTAATACCATTATTAATTTTTCAGCACCAATAATAATTTATCATAATTGAGCACAAAATCAGCATATTAGAATGATTTCTTAAGGATCATATGACAGTGAAGACTGCAAAACTGCATTTATTTGATCAAAATACAGTAAAAAAAAAACTGTATATTGTAAAATATATTTTAATATTAATACTACTGCTAATAATACTATTAATAATAACAATAATTATTGACCATAATTGGTTGATTCCTGAAGGGTCATGTGACAATGAAAACTGGAGTAATAATGATAAAAATTCAGTTTTAAACCACAGGAACAAATTACATTTTTACTCATATAATTTTTATGATAGATAGATAGATAGTAAAAGACATATGGACAGTAAAAGCAGCAACATTTAAAATAAATATAAAGTAAATGTTATAAAATGTATATACATATTATATATTATATTTATATACATATATATATTTATTCTACATTTATTTTAAATATTACTATTTTACATTTATTTTAAATATGACTGTTTTTACTATATTTTTTATCAAATAAATGTAGCCTTGGTGAGCTTTTATTGGTGGTTAATTTTTCCAAACATTTTGAGTATAAATAGGAATAAGGATTTCATGTTGTCTTTAAACTTTGATCAGTGCCTTATAAAGTCTATCCAGCAGGCCAACAGGTGCACGAGTGTTTGTGAGTGTGTGCACCGCTGAATCCACACGTGCATTTACATATTTGAAAAAAAGAGGCCACATGCACCCGGTGTCACATTGAGATGTGTGCGGAGACAATAGGCCCAGCAGGTCACCGTGGAAACAAGCTTGAGAGGGTGGGGGGGGGCAGCAGCTGTTGCATCAGATTAGTTAAGATTCCGAGACCCTCCCCCTTTACCAGCAGCACCTTCACACCATTCCCTCCTTCCTACCTTCACACTTCATATAAGAGTGATTCTGTAGAGAGGAGCTACTTGAAGTGTCTTCCAAGCATGTTTCAACTAAACATTACCTCGCGTCTTGATCGAATCGTGGTCTTGATAAACCCTCAAATGGATATTTGTGTTTTAAAGTCAAAATGGACATTACAACATGAAAAACTTTCATAGAATATTTTTTACAAAACTTCAACGCAATAGGTGAATGAGTTAAAGGCAATATGAAAGAAAACTGTGTCTGTTTACAAAAGTCTAGCATTCAAAATTCGGGGATCAGTAAGATTTTTAAATGTTTTTGAAACATTAAAAGTCTCTTATGCACACCAGGGCTGTATTTATTTGATAAAAAAATGCAGTTAAAAGAATAATTTACTGTAATTTTATTGTAAATGTTTTAGTTAGCTGTATTTTTTTTAGCTATATTTAGTTATTTTTACCTAATCAAAATAACTTAACTGCAGTTTGATTGAGATTAATTGGAATGCACAATGAAAAAACACGATTTTTGAAAATTTTTAAAAACAGTTATCTGTTTTTGCAAATGAACTCTTCATATATATATATATATATATATATATATATATATATACTAAATTTAATAAACTATATAAAAATAATAATAAAAAATTGTTCCATTCTGTATTTGTACTGTTTGAAAGTTTGGGGTCAGTAAAGTTTGTTTTTTTTGTTTTGTAACAATAATAAGAAATGTGTCTTGATCAGCAAATCAGCATATTAGAATGATTTCTGAAGGATCATGTGACACTGAAGACTGGAGTAATGATGCTGAAAATTCAGCTTTTCATCACAGAAATAAACTGCATTTTAAAATATATTCAAATAGAAAACAGCTATTTAAAATTGTAATAATAATTCACAATTTTACTGTTTTTACTGCATTTTTTTATTTAAAAAAATCATCAATAAACATTTTACAGGAAACGGTCCTGACCAGTGGTTTTGTGTCTATTTATGGTCCTTTTTAATTGTTGTTCTAATAGTTCTGGTTAGTTTAGAACAAATTAATAGGATGGCCACATCTAAAACTTCCCTTTGTACTGCGCGTCTTAATCTTTCTCCTCTTTTTCAAGGCCGTCCCCTTCTCTCGTGCCCTCAACCCACAGGAGGTGACACGGCCTCCCTCACTCATCTCATACGCTCTTCTCTTTCTTTAGTCCCTGTTGTCTACTATTCAACTCAGCAAGCCGCTCTCTCATGAAAGAAAAAGCAGCTAAATAAGGACTCCATCTCCAACTGGGACACCAATTCTTTACCGCCGACACCGAATATGACAGTAACAAATGGAACAAGTGGAGACCGACGGAGAATAAAGGAGATATCACGTGTGCATCAAAACACACAGACAAATTTACGTGACCTTTTCGTAATTGAAAATGTCAAATAACACACCAACATCAAGAGCACATTGTTGGGTGACACTACGGGGGACAAACAGTATTTTTCTGGTTCTTTTAAAAGTTGTATTATGTAGAACATTTATATAAACTAAGATGCCACTGATGTCACAACTCTTTAACACAGCTCATTAACATATGACCGCCCATATTTAAATAAGACCTATTCGGTATTCAGAAGCTAGACTGGACCTGGCCTTTTCACCAAAGTTATGACTGTCATATGTAAGTTTAAAAGGTACAGTAGCAAAAACGGACTTTTTAAATCTAAGGATCAGAGAGAGGCACGTTTTACGAGAAAATACATGTTTTTTACGTCAAAATTTCAATGTGTTACTTGCATGTGAATTCAACTTCAACTTCAACTTTATTTATTTATATAGCACATTTAATAGCAACTAAGTTGCCCAAAGTGCTTCACAATTGTGAAAATTGTTTGTGAAATTTACTAGCAATTTCTGAGTTGCCTTCTCAGTGTGGTAATGAAAACTAAAAGAAATTATGAAAAAAATGACACACTGGTGTAGAATACGGCCCTTGAACTCACCTTTCCAAACTGATCGAAATACTGTTTCACATCTTCGATGGTGGTGTTGACAGACAGTCCTCCAACAAAGATCTTCTTTGTTCTTGTTACCAGCTGAAAACACCAGAACAAAAGACAAATAATGAGACAATTAAATAATCACGCAACTACAGGATTCTGTAGGACTTTCAACAAGAAAACTAGCATGCCATTTGAATACATATTTTCATACTTTTAAAGGTAAGGTATGCAAAAGTCAACTATTTTGTTGAAAAAAAGAGTGTGTTCATTACATAAATAGGAGTTATGTATGACCAGTGTTGGGCAAGTTACTCTGAAAATGTAATCAAATTACTGATTACTGATTACTCCTTTCAAAGGCAATGACGTTACTGTTCTGATTACTTTATTTCAAAAGTAATTAGTAATTAGTTACGTTACGTTACTTTTTTTCTCCATGAAATGTATGAAATCCTAGCATACAAGCTCCCGATAAATATTTGTTATTAAAGCATCAACATTCACAGAACACTGTTATTTTTAACTAAAGCAAGCGGCTGCTGCGTGCATGGTTTGGCATGGCAGAATGCCAGCAAAGAGCGCTGCATTTATAATCTCTAAGACATCTCAGTTCATCGCAATCTCACAAATCTCTGTTATAACACAATAAATATATGCATAATGAATCTTTCATAATGTCTACAATTCGTGTGTTACAATGAGAGGATTCGTGAGCATGCAAATTTCAGCACTGCATTGCTCAACGCTGCAAACACGTGTTATAGCCTAAATAGAAACTCTGTATACGTTTGCACCTGTTAATTGTTACATTTATTTGTTTTAGATATTTTATGTTTAGATATTTCTATTTTGCGGGAGTCCCGTGAATCATTTTATTCTCCCGCATCCCGCACACACACGAGTGTCTACCCGCTCGCACCAGCACTCGCCCATCTTGTCCCGTGCTATACACTCTGTTTCGTCGGGTCTCTAATCCACTGGCACTGGACTGGACAGTGCGTGTGCTACATCCTTTTTACAATCTCTAGATTATAAAACACTGCATTCTGTCAGCAATGTAAGGCGGCAGTAACGTATAGAGACCTCTTGTAACTATACTCTAATTACTATTTTGAAAATGATAACGCGTTAAATGACTCCGTTACTAACAAAGTAATCAAATTACAGTAACGCGTTACTAAGTAATGCCCAACACTGTGTATGACTCTGTTCCAAAACCTAGTGAGCTACTTTACTGTCTACACAGTTGCCTTCTAAGGGAGCATATTAGCTAAAAATGCAAACCCAGAAATGGAAACGAAAGGACTCTGATTTGGGACGTTCCACATAGGGAGAAGCTCTGTCAATTTATTTACAATGAACACTTTTCCTTTGACTCACAGGGGGAACTTTATTTCAAGCTAACAAAGCAACAATGCACTAACATGCATAGTTTTGGTGTTTCTTGCCTTTATTTCTATAGGACAGTTGGGTGTAGACAGGAAAACAGACAGACAGAAAATAATTTTAATTTAGCTATCTTTCGTATGCTACTTTGGATGAAAATTCACTGAGCTGATCGCAATGTAACGTATAGAGACCTCGGCTTGTAACTATACTCTAATTACCATTTTGAAAATTATAACGCGTTAGATTACTCCGTTACTAAAAAAAGTAATCAAATTACAGTAACGCGTTACTAAGTAATGCCCAACACTGTGTATGACTCTGTTCCAAAACCTAGTGAGCTACTTTACTGTCTACACAGTTGCCTTCTAAGGGAGCATATTAGCTAAAAATGCAAACCCAGAAATGGAAACGAAAGGACTCTGATTTGGGACGTTCCACATAGGGAGAAGCTCTGTCAATTTATTTACAATGAACACTTTTCCTTTGACTCACAGGGGGAACTTTATTTCAAGCTAACAAAGCAACAATGCACTAACATGCATAGTTTTGGTGTTTCTTGCCTTTATTTCTATAGGACAGTTGGGTGTAGACAGGAAAACAGACAGACAGAAAATAATTTTAATTTAGCTATCTTTCGTATGCTACTTTGGATGAAAATTCACTGAGCTGATCGCAATGCATTCTGACTTTATCTGATCCTTGAAGGGTATTTGCTACTTTTTCAAAGAAATGTATACTTTCATTTAGCAAGGACACATAAAATGTATACAAATTCTGTTCTTTTGAGCATTCTATTCATTAGAAAATGCTGAAAAAAAAGGTTTCCACAAAACATTAAGCATTAAGTTAACTGTTTTCAACATTGACAATAGTAAGAAATGTTTCTTGAGCAGGTAATAAGCATATTAGAATGATTTCTGAAGGATCATGTGACACTGAAGACTGGAGTAATGATGCAGAACATTCAGCTTTGATCAAAGGAATAAATTACATTTTACTATATATTATACAATAGAAAACAGTTGCTTTAAATTGCAACAATTTTTCACAATATTACTGTTTTTACTGTATTTTTGATCAAATAAATGCAGGCTGGGTGAGCATAAGAAACTTTTTTGAAAATCATTTAAAAATCTTACCGACCACAAACTTTTAAATAGTACTGTATGCAACAATGATCAAAAAGAATTGTTATAAACTAGGGCTGCCAGTTTAACGTGTTAACTTAATTAATTAGATAACTTAAACTTAATTAGTAACTTCAAAAATAACGCAATTAAAATATTTTAACGCAGTTAACGCACTGGCCCCGCCCCCAGACCTGTACGTCATCTTACATTTCACACAGTTGACAAATATGATGCAGGATAACAACTCCATAAATGCAGTTATACCCTAAAATTTAAGATATGGGTGGGGGGGGATGCCCCTGTATGTCTCATATCTCTCACTTCTTTTTGTCTCATATTTATATGATAAGCGATATCACACGAGTGCCGCTTTTGTCCTGATTTGCACGAGTGCAGATGTGATTTGATACAACAGTTCAGTAAATAAGAAGTTAATACTGTGTTATATTCTAAACACAATATTGTGTGTTTTGTTCAATTTTGACGATGAAAATATTACCTATAAAGCCACAGCAGAACTGTTGCGCGTCTCCGAGCAACACAGCGGTGTTTAGCGATGAACAAAAAATACTGAGATGTTTCTCAAATTATCTTCTTTTATGTTCCATACTTTATGTTAGGCCGTTGTAGCCTAAACATTTAACACAATAATAGCTTTAAAGGATTTTTGGGGGGTATTTTCGCTTTTCGCATCACCCTGTAATTAATTAGATTACAAATTTTAATCGACTGACAGCCCTATTATAAACATTTTAGAGGTAATGTTTGTGACCAGTGCAACTTATTGTTTTTACTTATTGTTCTAAAGGTTTTGAAGCGACTTCTATGCAATATAGTCACAAAGAAGGATCTTCGGAATTCTGCTGTCACATCGAGAAAACACAGATGATGCTTTAAAACGCTCACTAGGTTTCAGAAAAGAACCTGCGTGATGTTAACCTGAACGGAGACTTAGCACTCACCTTTGGCTGAGCTCTACGTGGGAAGGCCACCTTAGGGTCAATCTGAGAGAGAACGAGAGAGAGAGATTTGTTTAGCATGTGAATAAAGCTTCTTTGAATCCTGAGAGGGAATAATGACTGAGCAGAAATGTATTTATGGAATCTGAGAGACAAAGATAGTATTTTATAAATATTCTCAAAATCCACTCACAGCTATTTCACAAACAGGCCAGTCAGTGTTTCCCAAAGATTTACTGATGTTAGAACTTCTAACATGCATAATGTAATCATTATAGGAAAAAATAAGCAGTTAGTCAGGACCTTAATCTGTAGAAAATGACTGATCTAGCAGATTGGTTTAATCTCAGTCAATGTTTTCTTTAAGCAATCCTTACCATGAAAATGTAAGTTACTATATTTGCTTTATATCCAATTTAATTTCTTTATTGATTAACGCCATAAAACATCACTTAATGCAGCTGATATTTCAACAAAATGTTGTACACAAAAAAAGGAAAGTCTTGCAGAATCTGGTAGGAAATGAAAAGTCCAACAGACAAATCCTCTGAAATATTTCAAGAGGAATTATATCAAATTCCCACCACGTTTCAGGCCAGTGTGGAATCATCTGACCACTGCAAGTCATGTGAGAAAGATACAAGAAAAACTGAAAGAAAACTTTATGATTTATGCTTAAAGCTTTAATTTGTGCATTTTTAAAAATATTTTTTTTTTTTTTTTTTCAAATAAATGTATTAAAATAATATTTGTATTAGTTTTTAAACAGGTTTTATGACTTTTTGAGACCAAGTAAAGAAAATTTAAGGAGTACATTGCAGGGAGCAAAATATGTCAATGTTCTCTAAATGTAAATATCTAGGGAGCACACAATGAGTTGTATTAGCAACACTTCAAACAGTCTCCATTACTTTTTCATTCCTTTCACAAAAGATGTGTACGAACTTCATATGTTCAGTTTGCCTCTCAAGTAAACGTTTCTTAATTTAAGGGTGTTTCGATATTTGTATTTAAAAACAAGGCAAAAACACTGAGGAAGATAATTTTTTTTTTTTTGCAACATTTAATGCCACGACTTTATAAATTTAAGACTTTCTGTTCTGTTTTAAAACCTTTTAAGGCCTTATTTTGTGAAATGGTGAATGGTGAAGACCTGCAGAAACACTGTTTGTTAACACCAGTTCAACTCTGCGGACCGGATACGGGTCCAAAATCGCGTTAAAAATGTTTATGCTTCATTTACATAGCCTTCCTTATATGGTATCAGCCCATATATGGGTTCATTTGAAAGCTTGGAGTGTCTTCTTTACA
>NW_015536624.1:281312-281495 GCF_001515605.1 Sinocyclocheilus anshuiensis
CAAGACCATTTTCACGTTTCTGCGTGCTTCCATCGGTGAGATATATAGCGTTTTGTCCAGGTTCAGAAATAGACGCGCGTCTGGAAACAGGCGCTCTCATATCATAGGAGCGCACAGCCAGCGCGTCTGATGTTATACAGATCTGTGGTCGCTTGTGGACTGCAATTGGTCAGATTACATGTC
>NW_015536624.1:282170-285054 GCF_001515605.1 Sinocyclocheilus anshuiensis
ATGGAAACACCAAAGACGCTTTAATATGTTGTGCGTTTTATTAGACAGGTGACGACCGCACAGAGTGGCATTATAACAGAACTTTCAAATGTATCTAGTATGATAAAACAGCGCTGCTTTACCCCACACACGCACGACCGGAAGGAGCAGAAGCGGTCGACTGTGTCATAATAAAAGCTCCGCTGCTTTCGAGCCGTGTGTTGCGCTCGTTCAGCGCCTCGTTTCGCTTCGACGGCTTTCAGCCTCACCCTGCTTCATTCTACTACGTTAATAAATCATTAGCTCATCCATGAACATGATTTCTGCCTGAGTCCCGTCGGATCGCATCGGCTGTGGGGATGAAGACCACAACTCCCATGATTCCACACTCAGTCACGGCGTTACCAAACTACGCCTTTGTCTATTTGTTTATTTTGAATACGCGCCCTCTAGCGGCGAAAATTACATATTGTGCCTTTAACTAGTGAACCATACATGATCATAATCCTGAAAATCTGGAGGGTCTAAATTGTTTATACAATTCAGCATTAAGAAACAATCAACAGAAATCAGCAGATTTTCATTTAACCCCACTAGACCAGACTATAGCCATCCTAATTCTATAACCATCTCTAGCCACCCCATGCCATGCAGTTATGCACTGCCATTGATCTAAATGACCTTCTACACCAGCTAGATTCATATGTGCTGCTAGCATACAGTAGCAAACTATTAGTGCACTCCAGCAAGACTCTATGATGGTTGTCTATGGTTTAGTACTATGATTTCAACTCTACACTCATAGTCACCTTTGGATTCCAAACCTCGTTCCAACCTGTGCACCAAAAATACCAAACAGACACAAAAACATGATATAAAATGTCAGTCTCACAATGAAACAGTGTCACTCGTGCACCACCATCATTTAACCTCATTTTTCACAGGATTCTGTAAAGCGTTGGTTATCTTTACAGTCTTTTAAAGTGATTTTTAATGTGAAATCCTCTGGGGTTTTTTTTTTTTTTTTTGATGGACGATAAGTAGGTTAACATTACTCTCAATTTATCTAGTACTTACATTTTCTTTACACTACTGTTGAAAAGTTTGGGGTTAGTAGGATTTTTTTTACTTTTATATATGTTTCTTATGCTCACCAAAGCTAGATTTATCTGATCACAAATAAAATAAAATAATAAAATAAAAACAGTAATATTGTTAAAAATTATTACTATGTAAAGTAACTGTTTTTTTATTTGAATATATTTTAAAATGTAATTTATTCTTGTGATCAAAGCTGAATTTTCAGCATCATTACTCCAGTCTTCAGTGTCACATGATCCTTCAGAAATCATTCTAATATGCAGATTTGCTGCTCAAGAAACATTTCTGATTATAAATGCTGACAACAGTTTATGCTGCATCTATTTTTTGTGGAAAGCATGATACATTTTCTTTTTAGAATTCTTTGATGAATACAAAGGTAAAAGCAGCATTTATTTGAAATAGAAATCATTTGTTACACAATAAATGTCTTTACAATACATTTTTGAGTAAGTTAACACTTAACGCATCCTTGCTGAAAAAAGTATTAGTTTATTTTTTTAAAAATCGTACTAACCCCAAACTTTTGAATGGTAGTATATGTTAGCACATTATATTTGAGTGTGCCAGATAACTACAGTACAACTAGATTTCAATATTATCTGAGAAAAACAGTGACTTTTGGAATAATCCTCTGTGATGCAAGGATGTTGTGGATGGTTGCCAAGGCATTGCTATGCAGTAAATAAGGCGTTCTGTGTGTTATTTTAGTGCAATGTCCGATAGTTTAGATAGTAATAAGTTAACACACCTCTTCTTAAAAGGCTGTATAATTTGAAGAATCATTTAAAATGGTGAAATTTAATTGTAAAAGTTTCATTCCTATGGTCAGAGGTTTAAAAATATATGAACATACTGTTGGTTTAGATATCTGAACATTCTGTTTCCTTCAAAACATCACAACATCCGAGAATAACCGAAACTTTCCGGAATCCAAAATGAGGTCAGATATGACACTGCTACAGTTTTTGCTATCAGACCGAGAGAACAAACTGATAGAAACACAAGTGCGTGTGTGTGTTGTCAAAGGCTACTCTTTTTACAGGTTACTGGAACAGATCTGTTTCCAAACATTCAGCGAGACAATCCTCTTTTCAGGCCTGAGGGCAGGCAAAGCCTATCCCAACATCCAATCTCTGCTCCGAGCCGAGAGGGAGGAGATACGGGAAAACAGATAGAGAGAGAGAGAGAGAGAAATAGAGAGAGAGGAAAGGGTGAGGGCAAATTAATCAGCAAAGACAAAAAAGTGAATGAAAACAACAAAGGAGAAGAAAGAGAGAGAGAGAGAGAGAGAGAGAGAGAGAGGGAGCAATTCAGCTAAAACAAAACCTGCTAGTCACACAGTCATCAATAAACTAAACCAAGTATACTTCATATCCACTCTTTACATCTGCTTCCACATCACTCTACACACACAAGAGCTCATGTAGGCCTACACTTTAAATTTCATTTGCATTAAGTTAAGCATCACTATTGCCACTCAAATAACGAGTGATTATAGTTAGTTGATTTGAACAAATATTGTCAAATATTCAAACTCAGCGAGTTCAGCATCCTGCAGAGTTTGAGCTTCATGAATGATGTGCTTTTACTTTTACTAAGCCATTTACTGGACATAAAAACACCCTAAATACCATTAAAGAACATAACAGTAAAACAAAATCATAATTATGAGGAAAGCTGTTAGACTTTATACTGTAATGTTGTATCACATAGTAGATTTGCGTCTGTATGACTAGGCTAAAACTGAAAGCAAATAATATCAAGGTTTTCAAAAAATTATTAATTTGAATATATATATATA
>NW_015536624.1:285334-290771 GCF_001515605.1 Sinocyclocheilus anshuiensis
TTTAATACCTTTTTATTTATTTATATAAGGTTAAAATAATAAAAGGTTTCAAGATTAGTATACAGTTATCAATATTGTATACTGTATATTTTAATGTTTTGATGCCACATTTCTGTGGAAGTGATTTACCTTTGTGTTAATGGTAGTACCTATAATTTTGGCCATACATAATATCAATGATAATACGTTTTGTTTTGGTTTTTTTATATACAGCAACATTAACAATGCATATTATTCCTAAGCTGCTTTACAAGGAATATTAGTAGTGAGCAACATAACAGTGATGGTAGAAAAGGAAAAATCCTTTGTTGTTTAAGTAGAAATCAAGAAGCTGGCACATGTATAAACCAATTTATACAAAACAGACATTATCAGCATAGGCAAATATTTATATATCACTGCACCATGTTAAAACTAAAGGTGTTTGATTGTGAACTGCTTTTGTATATGGGACTGGGCCATCAAGGTCACTGTGCATGAGTGAACAATGGCAAAGCAATTAGCTAACGATGCTCGTTAATGAGGCTCAACAACCCCACACCATGACCAAGATGGAACAAAGGTGAGTGTGTGTGTGTGCTGACACGATGCAAAATCTCAGGAGAGGCTTTGGCTTCAGCCATGTAGCTACATCGGAAATGCAATCCAGTTTGTTTCCCTCAATCCGATTAGTTGCTTTGGCGATCCATACTAATTACGGACAGGGAATTCTCTCTCTCTCTCTTTCCCTCCATCCCGCAGCCAGCACCTCGTCATGCCATCAACATTTGAGAGCTAATCTGCAGAATCTACTGCTAAACCTTCACACACACTCGTACACGTCAATGACGCACTCAAGGCCTCCAGCGGGACTCTCATCCAAACCATTTCAAGTGTCCTTGTGCCAGTTCTCCACGATGCACAACGTAGGACTGTCTCTAGCATTGAATTACAAACTGAAAACTTTTAAAAAGCTAAAATTATCCGGAAAAAAAGCATATTATGCACAAGCATTGCATGTTAAAAGCAGAGTTAAATACATAAACACATGAAGCCACAAGCTATAAAGAGACATACATTCTTTACAATGCTTTCATTTTTGTGTGTATTTCTATCAAAACAGCAGCTGTTTTCCACCAAACGCCTCCATCAAGAATAAATAATCATTGAGTCTAGCAGATTTGATCACTGTACGATCGATTCAACTTGTAACTACATGGCTAAACGAGCATATCAGAGCTGAATGTGCAATAAAACCGAAAAAGCAATTTCAGGAATGAATGAACAGACAAATTGCTTATGCATTCATTGCAAATTTGTTTATTAAGCAGCAGTTTATAATCGCTTTTGCTACACGAATATGTTTAATTAAAGCACTTGTTCAAATATTGAGCCAAACTAACTTTATTTGACAGATGTGGATCAGCTACATAATTCACATTTACACAGTCTTTTTATATAGCTGTCACGAATTCGGTCCATGGACTTCCGTTTATTCACCACCAGAGGGCACCCTTTCCATTACATTGACTCTCGCACAACACAAACTGTTGCATAGCACCCCGGACTACATATCCCATCATTCTTTGCACGATTTGCACACTGCACTGATTGCACTCATTGCACACAGCTGTTTCTAATCACCTCACTCACTATATAACACCCTCTCTAACCACCTTTCTCTGCTGAGTATTGTTTAGCCCGTACCCCATTCCGAGTCTCTGTGTTTTCCTTGTTTTGCCTTGCCTTGCCTGTTTCCGCGGTTTCTGATCTTTGCCTGTATTCCTGGATTTTTCCCTCTCGTCTCGCCCCTGTGATTCTGTCTGCCGATCGGTGACCTACGCTAGCCCTGGGACTATTCTTGTGTTTTGCCCGCCATATACCTGTTTGCCATTGTTTGACCCTGCCTGTTTACCACGTCTCTTTAATAAAGCCTGCAGATGGATCCACACGTCTCACGTCTCGTCAGCCCCGTTACAATAGCATTGATCTTGTTTACATATTTAAAACAAATGGAAGAAAGGCATGCTATTACTAGTAGTCTTTGCTAATGCATTACTAAATATACCCTAAATGTTAAACATAGCTGTCCTACACTGTTTATACTATCGACTCAGTAAACAACCACCTATAGCAACCATCCGGAATAACTACAATGCTTGCAACTTGCTAAAAACCACTTAGAATGCCTTAGCAACCATTTAACAACACCTTGGCAACCACCAATAACACCCTAGCATCACTGTGGCAAGTTTTACACAGGCAAGCAGTTAAAAAAACATAGTCAAACATCCATTTTACACAAGACTATGTACAACCGTTTCTTAACTCTTTAAAGCCTACTGTATCATATTTGATACGCAAATGTCTTGGGCATTTAGATTATCAACATAATTACAATTTTGCTGAAAAACCTGTTGTACACAATCTACTACATTCGTATGTCGTCTGATTGAAAGTTTATACTTTTTTAGCCAGTAAAAGACCTTTTAGTGTAATTGTACAAATGTCCAGCTTTAGCTTGTGGTTGACGTGTCTTTTTGCTGGGAAATCTTAAATGATTTTCATAAAGTAAATGTAAGAATGTCGTTTATATTGTTAGTAATATTTCAAAGTTAAAGGTCCCCTGAAATGCTTAGAAACACGCAGTGTTACTCTGTGTTGACGTCGTTTTAACTGAAACAGGAAGACAGGGCGGGACATATCAAGCAGCCAATTTTAAAATAGCCAATAGCGTTTGTTTATATCACAGCTTGGGCTAGAGCCGTTGAGCTCCGTAAAGTCGCATTTGACAGGGTATGCCAGCCACAATCTCATCCATATTGCTATAAAATATAGCATTCTGTGTAGAATTCAAATAGCTCCGATACATTTTGTGGTCTGCGCCGACTCGCGCATGTGATCCTCTCCGTGCTATCGTGTCTCTGGACCGGAGCAGAGTGTGTGTGCGGTGCGGTGGTTAGCGTGACAGCGCGAAACCAGACTTCTTTTTTTCCCTCAATGGAAAGCATATTTACACTGTTTGAATCGTTCCCTGTCCCCTATATAGTGCACTACGTGCCATTCACTGTACAGAAAATACTAATTCTGTGGACAAGTGACCGATTTCAGCCGCGGCTTCAGCGTCTAGAGTAGAGCGTTTTTATAGAGTAGGGGGCGGGCGCTTCGGATTCTAGAGAGCATTTGATTGGACAGAAAGTTTGATGAGAAGCTGAAGTACGATGTTGACGAACTGCAAGATTTGAATGCTTTTATCAGACTAACATATTGATACTAACACCCAAAAAACTTTAAATGTAGGTGTTTTATTCCCCTTATATTCTCACTATATCATGCTATATGAGGCATAAAAGCCTGATGTATCAAATATGATACTCAACAAAAACCACATATACAAACCTTTTTTAGATTTTTTTTTTTTTTAAGATTTTGTATAAAAGTTCAAAAAACTGTTCCATTTCATTTCAATTCCATTACATTTCTCTTGACTGTTATGCATATGTCAGTCTTTACAGGGTTAAGATACAGCTCAGTTTTTTTTAAAACACACAAATAAAACTCTCACATAGTTTGCACACGGCAAAGGCGTTATATCCGATTGCTCGAGAAATGCACATTCTGTCATGTCTGTTTTGTAATTTAGCCTTATTTTTATGAGATTTGACAATATGACCTCTCGTTTCCAGAGCTCAGACACCCCTCTACCAGCCTATCCTCTTTCACTCGTTCTTCTGAGGACCGATAGCATGAAAAAACACTCTCAGCATGGCACATTCTTTCTGTTTTCAACACGGACTCTTTCACAATATCTTCTTTTCAGCTCCTCGCATGGATGGCAAATGCAAAGAATAGGCAAACACCCAGAAAAGACTACAGAATGACTGAAAATGTGGACGGCATGGAAACGCTTTACTGTTACATGCAAAACTTTACAGTACCACATCAAATATCAAATAAAACAGCACATACTGCCATCTGCGTTGCAGACTGTTGACGATTCCTCTGCAGTTCTGCTGGAATCTCAAAACGCAGCTGAAGTGGACGAGGAGCTGTTTGCACAATAGTCTTATCTATCAAAATTGCTTCCTGTTTTTGCGAATCCCTCCCCACGCAGCATTTCAGACCCCACTGGAGTGACCTAATAACCCACAGCAACCCCACCAAAACATTAACACAACAGAGCCTCAAATACCATACGAAAAGGCCATTCAAACCCATCAATACACAATTAACACACTGATTAGCCTTTGCATCGCAGCACAGAAAACAGAGCTTTGCTGTATAGGCTATAATGGAGATTTACATCACAGCTAACAGAATCAACATGTTTTTATATTGTGAAATATTATTACAATTTCGAATAACTATTTTATTCCTGTGATCAAAGCTGAATTTTCAGCATCATTACTCCAGTCTTCAGTGTCACATGATCCTTCAGAAATCATTCTAATATGCTGATTTGCTGCTCAGAAAACATTCCTTATCATCATCAATGTTGAAAACGCTTCATTTCATGCTTCAAAACCGAAAGTTCAAAACAGCAGCATTTATTTGAAACATAAATAACTTTTGAACCATTTCAAATGTCTTTACTGTCACTTTTGATAATTTAATGCATCTTTACCAAACAAACGTTTCAATTTATATATATATATAAAAAAATATCAAACTGACCCCAAACTTTTGAACAGTAGTGTAAGTTTGCATAAAAAATTCCCTACTTGTTGTCTAATACGAACACCAGCACAATTCACGAGACCATAGACATAAATTAGTGTTATATTTACTTACTTAATACACTATAAAAAATGAGTGTAATTTTAACTTTAAAATACTGTAAAAACGCTATGGGAAAAACATGTTGATAGGTTAACAGTAAGTTCCTGTACTATATACAGGGAAAAACTGTAAAAGATCTAACCAGACATTTCATGTAATTTTACAGTAAAATGCTGTTAATTGTACAATTATTAGAAGTAAAAAAAATTAACAAATCAACGTATAATTTACAGTAAAAAAACTGTAAACTGATATTCCCAGAATTCCCTGCAAGACACTCCACATTTGAAAGTATTTTCTTTAATGAATGTTTATTGAATTATTTAAGTATCATGTGTGTTACCATGATGGTGTTTAGTGTTTGTGTGAATAACTCTGTGCACCTTCTATATATTAGTATATACTTCAGATTGTGGAAAACCTACTTGTGATGAACAGATTCTTCATATTGTGGTCTCTTTTACCACCTTTCTATTTTACCGGTTGTCAATTTATATTAAAGATACAAAACAGATTTTAGTAGCAGTGTCCATTGTTGAACTGTTTCTTGTTTGTATATTACAGTTTTATACTGTAAAATGTACAGTTTGTTATGTAAATGTTTTTACAATTTTACTGTATTTTTTACAAAATTATTCTGGCAACCACAGCTGGCAAAATTATTTTTGTAAAAACTACA
>NW_015536624.1:290883-296905 GCF_001515605.1 Sinocyclocheilus anshuiensis
TTTTAAAAACAAAAAATTTTTTTTTTTTTTTTTTTTTTTACAGTGTAGACACATTGTTGAAGAAAAAAAACTAACTTTTTCTAGTTACCATTTCTAACCACTTTTTCAATAAAATCAATTTCCTAAAGGATAAATCCTGGCCCTAATTTTAATAAGATTCACTAATTAATACATCACATTACGAAAATAAAACAGATTGCATGCAAACGTTGACTTGAAGCCACAAAGTATTATATTCTAGATTAGAATTTCTCTCTACTGTTAAAAATAAATCTTGTCTTCATACATGCCAGTCCAATACTTTAGACTTTTTCTTGAATTGCATAATCATTTCAAACTGAATTATGCATTACGAATTATGCAACACTGATGCCATAGATTTTTCAAAACAGAAAATAAAGAGATTGTACACATGCATTATTCTACACATCTACACCATCAAGTGTTATGGAGGGTCACAGCGGTTAATGGGCGTGTTTAAGAGTGTGTGACACTTTCGGATATAACCAACAAAGTTGTTATGGTGATGATAGTCCCACATGGCGACCGAACCCAAGAGACTGAAGTGTTGCCAGGCTGAGTCTCTACACGCAGCAGTAGTGTTTAAGTCACCATCAATAGTTGTAAATACTCTTGCAAAAACATGCGTATAAACATGATTCGGCTAGCCTCATTCTTTAATGTGAAAGGACTGGGAACAGGCCACGACACAGCCCAAATTTTACAACAAACAAATACACAAACACACGCATCTTTTAAGGGGTCTGTGGCATGTCTGTAGTAAAGCTCTGGTTTTGTCTGCTGACACACCCACACAGATCTGACAAAGGACCATCAGTGATGTCCCAGGACTCACATATTCAAACACAACCAGGGCACTTATTCAAATACAGCTACTAGCAAGCACGCTACTCTGTGCAATGCGGTCAAAACTGGACAAAAAGTTCTGGAGCTCAACATGTAATAGGTTTCATAGATTTACAGGCCGCTTTAATTTCCATTAAAATCCCCACGGTTTGGTAATTGTGTCATATTAATACTAAAGTATTCTGAAACATATATTAGCATATATTCAAACTATTCCATGCCATTTACATTGGTGGTTCTCAACTGGTGAGTTACACGTCTGTTCTGATCGGGGGTCACAGACATCAGGCAAAACTAATATAACAAAATTAAAGCATACAAGCATGCATAGTCATAACAACAAAAATGCTATTTTGTGATGTTTTGTTGTTGACGTCAAAGGCTGTGCGTCCGATCAATCTTTACAGTACTACAAATTCCCCATCACTATGGCTAATACTAAAATAACATTTATTTTGTATATTTGTATATTAATGTGTTTGGCTGGTAAATCACTTCAGCTGTTGGTTATGCATTATGCATTGTCAATTTTCCTATTCAGCCAATGTCATGTTAATCATTTTGCATATTGCTTGATCTATGCAGCTCGTTTAATACATTTCAGTGTTTGATTTAATATTTGTCAAATCTGGCTTCTGAGGCAAAACCAGTTGAGAAACATGATGCAAATTATTAGATTGTGATGAATATCTAAACCATCTTAATGCATATGAATAATATTAATAATAATACTAGAAACACACTTAAATACAAGTCTCAAATGTGACTGCAGTACATTATCTAAAACAAAAACAAGACTCTAAGTCTTTGGTTTAGTAATGGTAATACTGAGATATTTTGAAAACATAGTGAATTGGTACTGCATGGTACTTCAAAGAATACCATTGCATTAGCATAATCATGGTATATTTTTTATAATAACAGCATGTTATTTTTGTAATAATAATAATAATAAAACTAACTTCTGCAGAGTTTCTTAAAGTATATACACGCATCTACACAAGGCTTTTGGAGTGTTGATCGAATCCTAGAAGATTTGGAAAAGTTTGATTCTGCCCCGTTTCGCTCCCCTGGTTGCTATGACGATGAAAAGCGCGAAAGAACGCTTTCATGTGGCGCGCTCTGCACCAGACAGACCTGCAGGAACGGACCTCGCGCCTCGTGCATGTGGAGTTAAAATGATCTTAGTAAACGGAAACCATCGAGAAGCATTCATCCGATCGAAGTGCTTAAGAAATAAACTGCAGAATATGAAGCAGCTGCTTCAAAAACAAAGAATAAGCCTGATGCAGGTGTGATGAAATACTGACCCATATAGAGCATGCAGAACGACTTCTTTCTAGATTGTGTGCAACTATATGCGATTATATGTTAAACAAACAAATCACTGCTATACAGAATAATAAAAAACGATTAAAAAAGCTCACTGTTTTTGAATCCAGCTCGTGTCTGTTTTGGGCCAAAACATTATCCACACCGGTCTGGTCTACGTAGGTGACAAATCCAAACCCCCTGCGCAAAAGCATAACATTACGCATAAGAATTAAGTTACAAACACACAAACAAACAAGTCAGCAGCGGATGTGCGCACGCCTCCCCCTCACCTCGACCGCTTCGTAACCGGATCCCGCATCACCATACACTCCTTCACCTCGCCGAATTTACAAAAGTATTCCTTCAGCCCCTCTGGAGAAAGAAAAACACAATGCATTTATTTCATAACAGCAGTTTAGTGACGCAAATCATGTTTGATGTACCTCAAACAAAAAGCTTGCTGCTACTAGATCAGCATTGAGACTTTCCATCCGTGACCAATTTGCATCTCAACAATAGTGCTCATTATAAAGCTCTGGTAAGCATTCTTATTATAATGTTCTAAGCTAAGCTGAGTATTTGAATAACAACACAGGCATGCATAGTGCGCATGCAACCAGAGATTTTCCACACTGCATGTTGCATTTATTCAACCACATCAGTGCTTCCTCAATAGCGCCCTTGCTTTCACCTCAAATCACCACCAGCTCACTATATATATATATATATATATATATATATATATATATCGTCTGGAGTTTTCGAGGAAGTATTGCAAGTGAAGTTTTAAGATAAAACAGCCCATTGATCTATAAATATTCACCTATGTAAACGATATAGCTATAACGCATTAGGCTCGTGCTTTGAATGCACGCTTTGATTTCACGGAAACTATTTGCTTTCTGTTTCTAACCAAACAATCATAGAAAGAAGAAATGCTCCTACGAGCTCACAGCAACCCATGCATTAGACTTTTTGTGGAAGTAGCACGCAGGACAGAAGATCACGCGTGTCTCACCTTGTGTCGTCTGCCAGCTCAACCCGCCGATGAACATTTTGCTGAAAGGTGAAAAAGAGAGTCAGATCAGACATCTGAAAGTCTTCTGAAACGCGATTGATTACTGGTGCATGTGTAAATACAGTAATCAACACCCTAAAATCGTAATAAATCAAGTGGAAAAGTGAAATTCGGCCATGATGGATGGATGGGTGCCGTTATTTCCAATCCAAACGCAGAATTGATTCTTTCCTCTCCGTTAAAAAGTAACAAGTTCGATCATCCCCGTTTGAAAAAGCGAAATGGAATGTAATAACATAATGTGTTGGAAAAATGTAACACTTCCAATTGTAACAGATGGAAACAATGTAACAGCGCGCGTCCTGGAAAGAGGGAACATGGAAACAATGTAACAGTGAGGCTCCTGGCTGTTACGTTGTTTCCATTTTCGCTCTTTCGTAAAGGAACCCGCGCTTGTGTCTTTTGTCTCCGGTGGTCTCTTTCCTCCTGGTCCCAAAACTCTCAGGTTTAAATGAATAGATGTATATATAGATCTCCCGTTCGCGAGGAAAAGCCGAACGGAGCGCGCAGAGAGGAAGCTTTACCAGGGGTCGTGTGGGGAGTCCTGCGTGGAGGACGACAGGCTGCTCTGACTCCCTTCTGTGTCCATTCCCGTGTCCCTCTGTTGCCCGGACTGTGAGCCGAACGGGAGCCAGGACTCTCCAACTCAAGAGCGGGTGGCCCGAGGGGGTGGGGGAGGGAGGGTCCGTCTGGAGGAGGACGGGCCAGGCGTTTATTGTGCACACACTGAGGCACCGCCTCCCGTTTGACTTTTCCCGGACTCTAGTAGTTTGCTCCGCCCCTCTTTCTCCCCGGCCCCGCCCGCTTTCATCTGCTGTCGTACAGTAGCGGAGCAGAAACGTGGTCTGTCTGAAGAAAGAGAAAGCCAGCCAGCCAGCCAGACAGACAGACAGACAGACAAACAAACGGACAGACAAACAGACAGACAGACAGATAGATGATAGATAGATAGATAGATAGATAGATAGATAGATAGATAGATAGATAGAATAAAAAAGGTGATGACCAATAGATAGATAGATAGATAGAGAGTAACACTGTTGTGTCTATTGTGTGTACCACCAACCAAACCAACCCAGCGCTGTCTATAGACAAGCAGCATCCAATATCATACAGCATCAGGCTAAGTTTTGGTGATTGGTAGTCTGGATTCCTGCAGGCCTGAATTGGCACTAAGTCAGGACCAGGTGATTGGTGGTTTGCATGAGTGGGTGGGGCCAACAGACTGACCACAACCATTTGTAGTCCTCAGGGAGGTGTGCATTGTTCCTCATAAACAACAGCATCTCACGTGGTATTGTTGTCATTTTAATGTGATTTGTTGAAAATAAATAAGTACTGACATGCAGAGGGCAGGCTGGAAAAATAGTCTAATAATTTGGAATATTAAAGCCCGTTTCAAAATATATTTACTGTCTCTGAACACATTTACTTTAAAACATAATTTAAAAATGAACAACTATGTGCTTCACAAAACATCTCATAAGTAAATAAAATGTGGATTTTATGTTTCCCAATTTGTTAACGTCAATAAAGCACAAGAAAAAATGACATCTGTATGCAAAAAGCATGCATCTCTATGACATCTATATTAAATCATATTATTATCCAAAGCAACTTGAGGAAAAGCAAAAGCAATTTATCATACAAAAGCCAACAATATCAGCAGTTATTTTAAGAGCACAAAAGCTAGAGCAGAAATGCACCTGCAAGTACAACTTAGATATATGAAACCTGATATTTCAGTGGAAGACAAGAAAACAGATGCAAAGTGAAAATCTGAATTATCAGATTCAAAATAAAACTCATGCTCCAAAAGTTTTGAGAGCAGTTCGTAGGCCGAACAGGTAGGAATGCATGCCACAATTTGTAAAAAATTTGCGTGCTTATGTATCACAGCTCAAGAGTTTGTCAGCGCAGTTGCCGTATGTGTGTGTGTGTGTGCTTGTGTATTTGATTGTGGTCTCAGGATGAGAGAGTGTGTGTGTGTGTGTGTGTGTGTGTTTGTGTGTGTGTGTGTGGAGAAGCAGTATGTAGGACAGCGCCCCAGTGCTCCCGACTGGAGCTATGGGCGTGCTAAATTTCTGCATGCATGATCAATGGCTTTGAATAAAAAGAAAGAGGGAGAGGGGGAGGGGAAGGAATTAGTTTGAAAGGGGGTTGAGAAGAGGCTGAAAACAGAATGATGAGACAAGATGCATTTATGACAAATCTGGACCTCATGCACAGGCCTCATTATGAGAACTGCGCAGCAAAGTACCTGAACAGTGGGTGACAATGACTGATGTACATCTGTTTTCATATGCAACTTTTATTCTTTTGCATTGCTCACGGCTTAAACACTGTCTGGTTGTCGATGAAGCAGGTACTGGAATGGCACAAAAGAGATAATAAGTCATAACACAGATAAATAAGATTAACAGAGCTATGGCATCTTTAAAGAGGGGACTGGGGCTAGTTGTCACAGAGGCTATGAAATTTTGAGTCAGAAGTTCAATTACACAAATGCTTGTTTTCTCTAGCAGTGCATCTAGTTCAAAACTGCCATAAATTGGGATTATTTTTGTGAATTCTGTCTTCTAAAATTACATTCCCATCACATTCAACAACAAAAATAATAAAGGCACACTTTTTAACTGCATGTTAACTGGAAGGCTGAAACGTGTTTCATATGAACACTGTTTCTGCCACAGGATAAAAAAAAGTTTTAATATATAAACTAAATTCTGAAAAGAAAAAACTGAATTGTGAGACATAAACTTG
>NW_015536624.1:298233-301111 GCF_001515605.1 Sinocyclocheilus anshuiensis
AGAATTGTCAGAAAAAGTTGCACATTGTTCTTTTACCTTTTTTGTTTATTTATTTTTTTATCCCATGGTGGAAACACATTTTCATAGTTTCACAAGTGTTCTAATTATATATAATTTATTAATTACAATTTATGTTGGCTTAAACTATATGCATGTTACCTTTCATATTAATATTTATAACATGATATACAGTATTACATTTTGCCAACCTAAAGTGACAACTTACCCCATATAATGTGGCAACATGTGGTAAATGAAAAGAAACTGACTTTCAGAAATGAAACCCACCCAGAGAAATATTTACTGGACTCTTCATTATGCATTTTTCCACAATAACGTTGATTGATTTAGCCTTGCATTATAAAAGTTTAATATATCATAAAAAAAAGTCCTATGAAACATGATGATGAAATGTTTTGCTCTGTTTCTTCCCCCACTTTTTTGACCCAAACTTGCACAGTCACACAAACTAGTGTGATTTTCTTGGCCATTCATCACTCCTGTGGCTCTTTTGACCCTGGGTCTCACATGCTATTGTTGCTCTTTAACCTCGGTCAATCCTGAGACCTGCTCCCGACTCACTGATTCTGTTAAGCAGGAAAGTCGGCCTAACTTTTTGTCTTTTCCTCCTTTGTGTACTTTTTTTTTTTTTTAAGAAATCACTTATGCTCACCAAGGCAGCATTTATTTGATCAAAAATATAGTAAAACCGTAATATTGTGAAATATTATTACAATTTAAAATAATGATGTTCTACTTGAACATATTTTAATCATTTATTCCTGTGATCGAAGCTGAATTTTCAGCATCATTACTCCAGTCTTCAGTGTCACATGATTCTTCAGAAATCATTCTATGTTGATTTGCTGCTCAAGAAACATTTATTATTATCAATGTTGAAAATGTTGTGTTTTTGCTGCCTATTTTTATTTGTTTGTTTTTTTTCAAAATTCTTTGATGACTAGAAAGTATTTTTTAATGCAAAAAAAGCATTTATTTGAAAATACAATTCTTCTGAAACATTATAAATGTCTTTACTTTTATGATGCATCCTTGATGAATAAAAGTAACAAAATTATTGATTTTTCTTTTATGACAAAAATCATTAGGATATTAAGTAAAGATCATGTTCCATGAAGATATTTTGTAAATTTCCTACCATAAATATATAAAAACTTCACTTTTGATTAGTAATATGCATTGCTAAGGACTTAATTTGGACAACTTTAAAGGCGATTTTCTCAATATTTAGATTCTTCTGCACCCTCAGATTCCAGATTTTCAAACAGTTGTATCTCAGCCATCCTAACAAACCATAAATCAACGGAAAGCTTATTTATTCAGATGATGTATAAATCTCAGTTTCAAAAAATTGACCCTTATGACTGGTTGTGTGGTCCAGGGTCACACACACACACACACACACACACACATTTACTCAATAAAATAATTACACAAAATGGCAAGTAACACATTCAATTAAATGTGAAATTTAAAATACTGAAATAGTATATTCTTGTCAAATGTACTCCAATTTTTACCATCTATATTCAGTTCATATTGAGATCTCTGACCTGTAAATGCTTTATCAATATTGTAAATGTTTACAGTCATGCCAATAAAGCTGACTGACAGATACAGCTGAACGTGTATCTGTTTGCGTGAGTGATTGCAGCAAAAGGTTCAATTTAGATCTAGACTACCTGTAAATCTTTCCCTCAAAAACATTAAGTTGCCAAGGAGTGAACTTGGCCAGATTCTGATTGGATAAGAGCATCCGATGAGCCAATAAGGAAGTCAGAATGTTTCCAGTCAGGAAGTAAGCACCTGAGCACACCTTTACCTCCAATCATGAACACACTTCCCATCCTCAGGGGAAGGCGCAGCACCGCTGCCAAAAGGAAGAGAGGGAAATAGAGGGAGAGACGGAGCGCAAACGAGCGCATCAAGGCCAATTGTACTGTCATCAAGATCACACGAAACTCTCATGTGACATCCCTGCTATCCGGATTACCTGAGTCAGAGATCCACACACAGGCTGCAAAAACATCCCGATCACCAGCCGAATATCTCTCTTAATCCTTTTTCCATGCCCCCCTCCTTCCTTCAACATATCAGCACCATTCCTCGCCTCTATTTATAGGGTCACAGCCTTCTCTCTCTCTGCGGGACGAAGGGGGGTTCGTTCGGAGCGTCACCCTGCCTGGTTAGTGAATGGGTTAGTGACGGGTTTCGGTGGGGGTCAAGACCGAGGACATGGGAATCCCCTACTGACCAGGGCACATTTATTTTTACTTTTTATTTGTTTAACATCCATCCGATCAGGTGGACTGGCTTGGTGTGATCTTAAAGGGATAGGTCACCCAGAAATGAAAATTCTGTCGTTGTTTACTTGCGTGTTGCAAACCCGTGTCACATTCTTTCATCTGTGGAGAATAAAAACAGATGTTAGGCAGAATGTACAAGCAGCTCTTTTCCATAAAATGAAAGCATAAGAGCTGTCAAACTTTAAAAAGACTGATAAAGCATCATAAATGTAACTTGCGTGATATTTAAGTAATTGTTCACTGAAAATCTTGCTCTAATGACTAAATGATTGATGCCAAATAGATTCTGTTTGTCACATGGCTTCAATTTAATGCATCCTTGCTGAATAATTATAATAATATAATAATAATTTAATAATTTAATTATAATTTAAAAAATCTCACTGACTTCAAACTTTTGAACAGTAATGAGGTGAAAATTGTTAAATTGTTATAAATATGTCGAAATTAAGATAAATTTGCTTGAGTAGCGTGGAAACATAAAAAAATATTGTAAAAAAAAAAAAAGAATATATATATATATATATATATATATATATATATTTTACACA
>NW_015536624.1:301282-308425 GCF_001515605.1 Sinocyclocheilus anshuiensis
TATTAAAAAAAAAAAAAAAGAATATATATATATATATATATATATATATATATATCTTACACAATAGAGCTCCAAAAGCTCTATAAACAGTAAAATATATATAGACTTACGGTAAAATAAAATGGGTGACAAAAATCCTACATAAGAAGGGACCAGGGCCACATTGAGACCAGAATATCACAGACTTTGAGGGTGAACTTCTATGACTTTCAGCCAGAAAGCAACCACAAGTAATGTCTTGGCAACCACTTTCCCTATCTTGGAGGTGAGTTTTGCATGAGGATTCACATTTTCTTCAGAAGATTTAAAAACATTATTGAAAATTATCTGAATCTGAATATCCATTTCTTCCCAGTTTCTTCATGTTGTTCCAAACCTGCAAAAGCATTTTTACAGTTTGTGCCCTTCATCTAGAGAGAGATTGTTTTAACAGTCTTTTCTTTTGATTTTTGCCATTTCAGCTGCTGGAAAGGCCCAGACTTATTCAGCCAAAACTGAATTCATTACAACATTTTTTCCCCTTTTTATTTTTGAAAAGCCACTACGTCAACACAGCCTCCCAATACACTTTAAACTCTTTTAAATAGACTAAGAAATAATCTCTCATCTTTTACTCACCTTCATCTTCTTCTTTCTTCCATGGAACACAAAAGGACACTTGAAGAATGTTCAAGCTGCTTTCCATACAATGAAATCATACAGGGCTGTTGAGCTGCAAAAACAACCAAGAAAAACACCTTAAAAGCACCACAAAAGTAACATCCTTTTAAAAAATCAATGCACACTATCATGTGCATTAGCATCAAATGTTTGGGGTTTTTGAAAGAAGTCTCTTACGCTCACCAAGGCTGAATTCATTTGATCAAAAATACAATAAAACAGTAATATTATGACATTATTGTAACTCAAAATAACTATTTTCTATTTTAATATATTTTAAAATGTAATTTATTCCTGTGATCAAAGTTGAATTTTCACCATCACTACACCAGTCTTCATTGTCACATGATTCTTCAGAAATCATTCTAATATGCTGATTTGCTGCTCAAGAAACATTTATTATTATGTTAAACAGTTGTGTTGCTTCATATTTTTGTGGAAACCTTGGTAAAACTTTTTTTTCCCCACGATTTTCTTGATAAGTTGGAAGTTTATTTGAATTTTGTGACATTATAAATGTCTTTACTGTTATTTTTGATCAATTTAATGTGAACTTGCTGAAACAAACAAAATCTTACTAACCCCAAACTTTTGAGAATTTTTTTTACAAAACGGGCAAAAAAAAAAAGTTTAAAGCATAAATATCATTAAAATGAGATTAGATTTATGCCTAAAAAAGCATATATATATATATATATATATATATACACACACACACACACGTGAGCGCGTTTTTGCTACTTTTGTCAATTTATCATTCTAAAGCATGTTTAAAATACTGTTTTACAGTAAAAACATTTAAGCAACCTACAATTTAGGAAACATGCTGTTTTGCCAGTGCACAAAATGTCCAAGTCTTCTTAAGTCATAAGCGTTTGTGAGTAACAGACCAAAATTAAAGTATATTTCTCTCCGCTTCCGCTCTACGGAAGAGTGCAGCACAAACATGCTACAAAACATCTGCTTTTGAGTTTCACAGATGACAAAGACACAATGGTAAATAAATGATGCCCAAAATTTCATTTCTTAATAAATGACTCCTTTAACAGCAACAATAATGACACAGTATTTTTCTGGATGAGTGACAGCATGAGAGGTCAAAGGGTGAATCTCGGCTGGGCTCTCAAGGTGCCACTGCTGTCATTGTTGCACACTGTAAATCAATATCTCCCCCGCCCCGCCTGCCACATCGACTCAGTTACACTTGTTCTTTGCTGACCAGCTGGACACACATATTCACACACACACACACACACACACACACACACACACACTCGAGTGTTTTGTATCAAGCGAAGCAGCAAAGAAGATACCAATCACTGTTCATTTTATTCGATTTTTTTTCCCATCTCTTTTGAGGCCTGATGTGATTTTTGCCAATGTGTGGATGAGTTTCACAGTTTGCCCTGCAATTATTTTTGGCCGTTTATCAGATTCGCACAGAAAAAAAGGGAGAGAAAGAGCGCAAAGAAATAAAACGTCAAGGGAATAGCGAGGAAGGCACACGGAGAGTGGCGAATTAGAGGCAGAAATGGCCGAGAGCGAGAGAGGAGGGATGGTGGCGTACAGCTTTTGTGGGCTTTGTGAGGCTCAAATTGTCTCCTTCTCTGGGAAAGTGGAAACTCAACACCCCCCACAGGAGGTCTGGTTACCTGGTGAGAGTGGAAGAAAGGAAGAAAAACACAACGACGGAGTGAGGGAGGGGCGCAAAAGTGCCGAGAGAGAAACGGAAGAACAGGGAAGAGGAAGACAGGACGAATTGTTAACATAAAGACGGGATCACCGCAGTATGAATGAGTGCTTTAGTAGCATTCTGAAAAGAAGGAGGGGTCTGAGCAGAAACATTTGCTAACAAAATGCATAACTTGAATCATTTGTGATCAGCATGATCTAGTAAAATTCACAATATATTTAAAAACCTTATGACTTTAAAAACTGCCGTTTTCTTTTCTGTGTTCATGTGTTTCCTGAAAAGGGAAGTTTGGCCCGGAGGTAGTTTAGTTTACAAAAATGAATGATCATTTGGCGACAGGTGTCGTTTGATTGATAGTTGAAACTTGATTATTCTTGATTATAGCTACTTGATTATTCACACATTTTTTAGATGTCAATATGAAATATGATCATCGCGCTTTTAAGGAACGTTTATTTGTTCATCTCTCAATCATCATTGTATTGCATTGCATTATAAATATGTTTTGAATCTACAGAGCTTTGATTATGAACTAAGCATTTTTCTTTTTGGAAGATATAGAGCAAAAAACATATTTTTTAGTTTCTTCTTTTTTATCTAAATGTTCAATACACTGTATTTGTGGTCTACTATGTCAGGCTTTACAGGGTTAAAACATATTTCGAACACATCTTAAAGTTATTTAATGTAATTTGGAAAAATTCGCAGAGGAATATTGGGAAAGTTGAATGGAGTCTCCTCTCCTCTTGCGCCCTCTTTAGACCAAAGGCAGAAGTGCACAAATGTATATTTACATTTATTCATTTAGCAGGCGCTTTTATCCGAATCGACAGGGATCTGCCAAACATTTTTAGACAATTTAGAGAAAAATTAGAGACATAAATAAACTCAGTTCATTGTGTCAAATGGACGATTATATTGTTAACAGTGTTTGCAACACACACACACACACACTCGAGTGTTTTGTATCAAGCGAAGCAGCAAAGAAGATACCAATCACTGTTCATTTTATTCGATTTTTTTTCCCATCTCTTTTGAGGCCTGATGTGATTTTTGCCAATGTGTGGATGAGTTTCACAGTTTGCCCTGCAATTATTTTTGGCCGTTTATCAGATTCGCACAGAAAAAAAGGGAGAGAAAGAGCGCAAAGAAATAAAACGTCAAGGGAATAGCGAGGAAGGCACACGGAGAGTGGCGAATTAGAGGCAGAAATGGCCGAGAGCGAGAGAGGAGGGATGGTGGCGTACAGCTTTTGTGGGCTTTGTGAGGCTCAAATTGTCTCCTTCTCTGGGAAAGTGGAAACTCAACACCCCCCACAGGAGGTCTGGTTACCTGGTGAGAGTGGAAGAAAGGAAGAAAAACACAACGACGGAGTGAGGGAGGGGCGCAAAAGTGCCGAGAGAGAAACGGAAGAACAGGGAAGAGGAAGACAGGACGAATTGTTAACATAAAGACGGGATCACCGCAGTATGAATGAGTGCTTTAGTAGCATTCTGAAAAGAAGGAGGGGTCTGAGCAGAAACATTTGCTAACAAAATGCATAACTTGAATCATTTGTGATCAGCATGATCTAGTAAAATTCACAATATATTTAAAAACCTTATGACTTTAAAAACTGCCGTTTTCTTTTCTGTGTTCATGTGTTTCCTGAAAAGGGAAGTTTGGCCCGGAGGTAGTTTAGTTTACAAAAATGAATGATCATTTGGCGACAGGTGTCGTTTGATTGATAGTTGAAACTTGATTATTCTTGATTATAGCTACTTGATTATTCACACATTTTTTAGATGTCAATATGAAATATGATCATCGCGCTTTTAAGGAACGTTTATTTGTTCATCTCTCAATCATCATTGTATTGCATTGCATTATAAATATGTTTTGAATCTACAGAGCTTTGATTATGAACTAAGCATTTTTCTTTTTGGAAGATATAGAGCAAAAAACATATTTTTTAGTTTCTTCTTTTTTATCTAAATGTTCAATACACTGTATTTGTGGTCTACTATGTCAGGCTTTACAGGGTTAAAACATATTTCGAACACATCTTAAAGTTATTTAATGTAATTTGGAAAAATTCGCAGAGGAATATTGGGAAAGTTGAATGGAGTCTCCTCTCCTCTTGCGCCCTCTTTAGACCAAAGGCAGAAGTGCACAAATGTATATTTACATTTATTCATTTAGCAGGCGCTTTTATCCGAATCGACAGGGATCTGCCAAACATTTTTAGACAATTTAGAGAAAAATTAGAGACATAAATAAACTCAGTTCATTGTGTCAAATGGACGATTATATTGTTAACAGTGTTTGCAAAGACTATTGCTCATAACTAATACACTTATTTAAAAGTTTTTAGTATAATAAAAGTATTTAGTATAATAAAGGATTAAACTTTGGTGTGTAGGGTGGGCTCTTTTGACTTGGGCCAGTAAACAATCCCCTAGTAACCATCCAGAACACCCTAGCAACCACCTACAATACCTTATCGACCATTTAGCAACATTCTGAATTTTGCACAGGCAAGCAGACCTCACATTTTCTTTGGAAAATGTAAAAAAAAAAAATACTGAAAATGTTGTCTAATTTTATGCCCTAATCTAATCTCCAAATAATGTCTTATGTATTCATTTTAATGAGATTCACACAGAAAACACATGCATAGTCATGGACTGAGAAGACTCCACCCATTTGATCTTTGTTAGGATGTCATAAAAAAAATGGATCAGACACATAATGGAGGCCAGCAGTTGTGATTACTGGGTGTGACGTGCAGTTAAAACACGAGCACGGGGAGGAAACCGCACCTACTGCTACTTCTAAATTATTGAATGTTGTCGTCCAATAAGCAAAAAAAAATGCTACATTTAACCTGGCATGAAATATTAAACCATACAAAGGTGAAAGGCTTAATTCAAAGAACATAAACTGGATGTCAGCCAATAACTGTTTAAACTCACATATGTTTTTTCCACAAAAATTAGTTACATATACATAATTGCTATATTATTGAAATATTACATAATATATTTTCATTTTGGAACGTCTCCTTTTGGAACCTTTATTTCTAAGGGTGTAATGTAAGTAAATACAAGACTGTGGTAATATACACATGATATTATAGGTCAGGCTTAAAATGCAATAACAAATTTTGCATTCACAATTTGTAACAAGGGTCCCTGCTCTGTCTATTTTCATCAACGGCTCCTTGGCCTAAAAACAAGATAACCCTGCCTGAAGAGGAAACCTCAACCGCAGCAGCAAAGACTTTCCACCAGATGTCAGCAAACATGCAAAAGAAATTTGCAGAAAAAGCCAATGACCTCATTTAAAGGCACAATATGTAAGATTTTTTTATTAAAATATCCAAAACCCACTAGAACAGTGTTATATATTTTGCTGACTTGTGTACTTTCATTATCCCAAATGTTTCGAAGAATGTTTAAATCCAGAGAAATAAGCAATTTTAACTAGTGACACGGACCGTGTCTATAGTGTCGCCTGCCTATGACGTCATAACCCCTCGATTTCCGGTTTTGTTTTGTAGAAAACATGGAAACACCAAAGACGCTTTAATATGTTGTGCGTTTTAATAGACCGGTGACGACCGCACAGAGTGGCATTATAACAGAACTTTCAAATGTATCTAGTATGATAAAACAGCGCTGCTTTACCCCACACACGCACGACCGGAAGGAGCGGAAGCGGTCGACTGTGTCATAATAAAAGCTCCGCTGCTTTCGAGCCGTGTGTTGCGCTCGTTCAGCGCCTCGTTTCGCTTCGACGGCTTTCAGCCTCACCCTGCTTCATTCTACTACGTTAATAAATCATTAGCTCATCCATGAACATGATTTCTGCCCGAGTCCCGTCGGATCACATCGGCTGTGGGGATGAAGACCACAACTCCCATGATTCCACACTCAGTCACGGTGTCATCAAACTACACCTTTGCCTCTTTGTTTATTTTGAATACGCGCCCTCTAGTGGCAAAAATGACATATTGTGCCTTTAACTCCACACATACTGCTCCTGAAATGCTATGGCTCTTTCACAGGCCGAGTCAGGTTCACTTTCTATAGTTTTGTTTATGTGATAACACTAAATATGACTAATTTATACATACTGGTAAAAAATGTATAGCCTGAATGCACTGTAAGTCACTTTGGATAAAAGTGTCTGCTAAATGCATAAATTATTATTATTATTAAATATGTGATTACGATAATAACCATTTCGACAGGAAGTGGAATCATTTTGATGAGTCATATCACTCAGTGTCTGCAGCACTTGGTGTCTGAAACTTTATCCTGGAGGTGTAAACAGAGGAAGTCTGTACAGTAGTTATCACTTTCATCCTGTCGTTGTGAAAACAAGCGATTTACCAGAATATAAGACCATAATCTTTCCTTTCAAACAAAGCAAAGTGTGACCACATGACTCCAGTCCATCAATTAACGTCTTGTGAAGACAAAAGCTGAGTGTTTGTAGGAAACAAATCCTTCATTCAGATCTTTCTCGCTGTCATAGTTCTTAAATCTTATTCACATTAAATTAAAATATGGTATATAAATATTGCATTGCACCGGGTTTGCAGCCAATGAAGTCATGTCAAACCTGATAAAGCATATTGATTGAACCCTTTTTAAGGTTTTTTATAGAACCTTTTCTTCAAAAAAATGTGTTAAAACAAAATAACACTATAGCATGACTGAGATAACCGCAAATGCATTTGAAAAAAAAAAAATATATATATATATATATATATATATATATATATATGTAACGAACTGAATAAA
>NW_015536624.1:309411-309706 GCF_001515605.1 Sinocyclocheilus anshuiensis
TGAGATTTAAGAACTGGGACAGACGGGAAGATCTTCAGCAAATAATGACTTAAATTATGTTCTGTTTCTCACACAAAGCTGTCATATGACTTCAGAAGATTTGGAATGTAGCACAAAAGTCATAGGAAATGCTTATGAAATAGTACTTTTTGTATTCCATGCAAAAAAGAAAGTTTGGAACAGCATGAGTACATGATGACAGAATTGTATTTTTGGGTGAATTAGTCCCATAAATGACTATATATATGTGTGATATATATATATATATATATATATATATATATATATATAGTTG
>NW_015536624.1:310634-316196 GCF_001515605.1 Sinocyclocheilus anshuiensis
TGCTTATGAAATAGTACTTTTTGTATTCCATGCAAAAAAGAAAGTTTGGAACAGCATGAGTACATGATGACAGAATTGTATTTTTGGGTGAATTAGTCCCATAAATGACTATATATATGTGTGATATATATATATATATATATATATATATATATATATATAGTTGGAAATGAAAAATGTAAAAATATTAACTAAAAAACTACAACAATATATCAAAGATACTTAGACACCAACTCATGGTCACTAACAGCAATTATTAACTCACATGCATGGCTCTATTGATCATGGCTCTATCATGAATCTACATGTCGATATGATAGCACTATTTATCTGACCCATCTACTCTATGGATTTTCTGAAATCTATCTTTATTTAGTCCACTAGTCGTTTGTGTTTCCTGTTTATGTTCCTGACTCGTTATTTCATTTCTTATAGACTTCTGTCAAGGGGGAAAAAAAATTATCTGTACACAGCTGCAGTGGAGGCATAAATATATTGAAAATTCACTATAAACTTGAATTCATTTTAGATTATATATAATATTAAATCAGACTGAATTGCATATTAATCATATAAATCTAATTGGCGCTGTTATAAATTTTGTTTGAACAAAGTAAAAGTGCTAACATTTAAAAAAAAGTGCTCATTCTACTAGTTAGGTATTATACCACTAACTAACCTGTAAAAAGTTGACATTTGACCAAAGTCTAACTGTATGTTATGTCACACCAAATGTACATTAAGTCTTAAGACAACCCTAAACGCATGGTTAAATTAGCAACAACAAAATAAACAATACTTTTGATGTCCTTTGCTTATGATTCACAAAACAGATAGATAGATAGATAGATAGATAGATAGATAGATAGATAGATAGATAGATAGATAAATTATACTCTACGGTCAATAAAATATGGACAAATGGCATGCCATATTTCATCCTAAATCAGTAAAACAGTATTTAAAAAAGACAAAAACAAAAAGCATTTAGCTAGAAATTAAAAGTTTGTAAAGACCAACGATGATGTTCGCTGACAAAGTACTGTTTTGCTATTTAAAACAGCTTTAACAGCCTTAAAGGGATAGTTATACAAAAATAACGAATTTACTCAACAATTCTCCTCAGCGCCGCCATTTTGGAGAGTATCACGATGCATGTGCATGCTTTTCCTGCCTGTAAAAAAACGCATGTGCTGTGCCTTGTTTCCAAGCAGAGGAATGCACAAGTATGCGCCATACTCTTGATAATGGCGGCAGACTGTCCCAAATGAGTACGTTGAATAAAGTCGTTCTTTTTTGTTTTCTTTGCGCACAAAAATAATCTCGTAGCTTCTTAAAATTATGGTTGAACTACTGATGTCACATGGACCATTTTAACAATGTCCTTTATACGTTTCTGTGCCTTGACCGTGGTAGTTCCCTTGCTGTCTATGGAGGGTCAGAGAGCTCTCGGAATTTATCAAAAATATCCTAATTTGTGTTCTGAAGATGAACGAATGGGTTTGGAACGACATGAGGGTGAGTAATTAATGACAGAATTTTCATTTTTGGGTGAACTATCCCTTTAACAAATATTCACGCCAACTTAATTAGATCCCACGCATCGTCATTTAAGAGTTTATCATGGAACATGTACCTATATCTGTGTGTCTCCCATCTCATACAGTATTTTCTACACACCCCGTGTCTTTCTCCTTCCATTCAGTTTAACTGGTTTTTCCGGTTGAAGGCTGAGCACGTTTATGAGAGGAGGAGTGACCGCGCGCAACACCTCGAGACCGCCACTGCTCGCGCTGCTGACAGGAATCGCCCTTCCAGGCCTGGCTCATGAATATTAATTACGTACCGTGACGTTCGCCAAGCTGCCTGATGATTGGACGAAAGGCAAAAAAGTTATCAAATAAAAGAATCAGGCTCTGCCGAAGTCTATGAATATTAAATAAGAGCGGACACTCCTCCCGTAACGTTATCAGAGAACGTAAAATTAATATTCATGAGATAGGCAGCCGCCATAGTAGGATTCGTACATTTGCGACCCGCCCTCCTTTCTTTAAAGTTTGAGCTGCACACCTACAATCCAAAAGGACGCAGACGTGTATTTGAGCTTGGAATCTATATGTACAGTCTTATGGAATAATTGTATCACTATACAGGTAAATGCACATTATTTCAACTTGTTTATTTGTGTATTTAATATGCTAATGACAACATTCATTCACTCTCTAGTGTAAATAAACTGTATACTTATTTCAGTTGTAATATTTATTTTGTTAATCATTCTGTATACATAATAGTACCTCCGGACTAAACTGCCAAAATAGTGCTTTTTTCCCACAGCTGGAAATTATACAGGGTTCAAAGACGGTTTATTGTAAGAGGCACTTATTCATAAGTTACTTATTACCAACCAACAGGTGCAGATTACTGTGCTCCTGTTATATAAGCTTTTCTTTTTTTCTATTTCCCCACTCTTTGCTTTTTATAAATGTAAAACCCTTATTAACAAGTCGATAACATTATATAATGCTTACCTTTAACATTAATATATGAATCTGAGTTTGATGCCATTTATAGATATTTGATTTTGCATTTAATTGATTAACTAATTAATTATATAATGTCATCGGTTATTAGTAAAGTTTCTAACTAAAAGGTTATTGTGAAATTTAACTAGTATGTAAATTCAGAGAAGCGTGACAGAAACGCAGTTAAATAAATAAACCTCCTCTCCAGACACGCACTGGCCATGTTATAAACTCAGCATGTAAATTTGTGTATAATAATTTGCATATGTTCCTGGTGAGTGTAAGCTCTGCAGATCTTTACATGCTGTGTGAACTTACTTACTTTGAACATTAGCTCTGTCCTTTGACCATCCCAGGTCAAAATGGCTGGATCTCAGTAAGCAGAGAAAGACAGTATGCATTTTAATAATCTAATTTACTTAAAGTGTGTCCAAATGTGTGGACATTTTTTTCTGAGGTTGCTCAAGTAATTAAGCTATCATTTTCAATATCTTGCATAGAAATGCTGCTTAGGCAGCAACTCCAATAAATACCGATAAGGGATTGTCTGATAACTGCTGGCTGTCAGCTATTAGTATTGCGATATATTTGAGTATAACACATTTTGTCCAGCTATTTCTCATCTGACAATACTAGCTTGCTGTTGGACCGGTTTGTTGAACGAAGACACATTTACACCAAGCCAAAATATGAGAAGTGAGCACTTTTTCACCTGTGGGTAATGTTTCAGTGTCTTCACCTGAAGCATTTGTGGCCAGTGGAAGTCAGAAAGTACACTAAGTTAACGCAGCTTTGCCTAACTTTGTTTGCAGTCTGGGGAAGTGATTTCTTCAAAACTCTCAGAACAAGCCAGGCTCTAACTTGTTTTGCACTGTGAGTTTTGCACAACGATAAGAGAACATGGGCGACGGTTTCGAAATGTCAACATTCGGATTGCTTCAGTTAATTTCAGGCTAGTGCATGACTGGTTGGAAATGAGTAATTTCTCCATGTGATGGTGTTTGTCTGCATGCAGACTGCTGATATCAGTCAAACATCGGGTGAAAGTGATGCTGGTCATTTATTATGGGTCATGCAGGGTGTGTATAAATAGCCTGCAGAGAAACGTCTAGTCGTTTCTTGTTTGAGTAACCCTAATTGGATGGAAAAACTTAAAAATCTAGCCCAACCAGAGTAAGATGGCCTCAGAGAGCTCAACCGGCTGGATTGGCCTTTTGTGTCTTTCCCAGACAGCGCCGTTTTAATATGTTTTTGGCTGCTTTGAAGTGTTCATTGATTCATTCATTCTGTCTCCACCAAAAAGGTCTGATATCCCTCTAGAGATCTCCATTAGCCTGCATAGCAGTAGCAAGGAAGTTGCAATGTGGCACTAATGAAAAACGTACTATTATATAATGACTTTTCTTCTATTTACAATGTAAAAATGAATTTTATTAATCAGCAGTTTGTCTTATTTAACAGGCTTAACACAAAATGATGATTTACATGATATAAAAAATATTTCCAGAGCATATATCTTAAATTAAATGTATTTATCTTAAATTCATTGATTTATTAATTAATATTATTTATAATAATTTTCTTTTTTCATATATATATATATATATATATATATATATATTAATATATAGCGTGAATCTATAACTGTATTTAAGGTTTGTGCTTAAAACATTAAATTTTTTTACCAATAGTGAGATAAAATATAAATGGTATTCAGGATATGTTCTCTGAAATCATCTGCACAAGTAAATTCATTTTATGTTAAGCATGTTTAGATATTCTGTTTAGAAGATCTTTTGAATGGCTTTTAATTATTTTAAAAAGCTTTTTTCCCATGTAACGTTGTAGTTACAGCAGCTAACAAATAGTGGCAAATTTCTAAAACTAACCATACAAACCACTGTGTTGGTTAGAGCACAACGACCAGCTAAAGTCCTAAGCAGGTCCTAACATCTTTTTCTGTCCGTACTGAAAACGAAAATGCTTCATGATGCCTAAAAGTGTCCACTAAGTGACTATTTATTTACTTAGTGATCTAAATCAGAAGAGCTGACTTAGAACATTCAAACAAATCTTTCCAGAATGCACATTGATTAAACCATCCAAAAACATTTGACTACTTCATGGATATTACGTAACACTTTCCTTATCTTACTTGTACTGCATTCATATTGATGCTCAGAGGTTTCCTTGTTGTCTTGCTAGTAGTGCTGTCAAACGATTAATCGTGATTAATCGCATCCAAAATAAAGGTTTTTGTTCACATAATATATGTGTGTGTACTGTGTATATTTATTATGTATATATAAATACAAACACATGCTTGTATATATTTAAGAAAAATATGTTATGTTTATATAATAAATATATTTATATATAACATAAATTACATGAATATAAATATATACATGTAAATACATGTAAATATTTTCAAAGTATATACTGTAGGTGTGTGTTTTTACAGGTGCATCTCAATAAATTAGAATGTCATGGAAAAGTTCATTTATTTCAGTAATTCAACTCAAATTGTGAAACTCGTGTATTAAATAAATTCAATGCACACAGACTGAAGTAGTTTAAGTCTTTGGTTCTTTTAATTGTGATGATTTTGGCTCACATTTAACAGAAACCCACCAATTCACTATCTCAACAAATTAGAATACTTCATAAGACCAATAAAAAAAAACATTTTTAGTGAATTCTTGGCCTTCTGTTCATTTACTGTACATGTACTCAATACTTGGCAGGTGCTCCTTTTGCTTTAATTACTGCCTCAATTCGGCGTGGCATGGAGGTGATCAGTTTGTGGCACTGCTGAGGTGGTATGGAAGCCAGGTTTCTTTGACAGTGGCCTTCAGCTCATCTGCATTTGTTGGTCTCTTGTTTCTCATTTTCCTCTTGACAATACACCATAGATTCTCTATGGGGTTCAGGGCTGGTGAGTTTGCTGGCCAGTCAAGCACACCAACACCATGGTCATTCAACCAACTTTTGGTACTTTTGGCAGTGTGGGCAGGTGCCAAATCCTGCTGGAAAA
>NW_015536624.1:316264-335817 GCF_001515605.1 Sinocyclocheilus anshuiensis
TTTTTCCTTCCACTCAACTTTCTGTTAACATGCTTGGATACAGCACTCAGCTTCTTTGGCAATTAATGTTTGTGGCTTACCCTCCTAGTGAAGGGTGTCAATGATTGTCTTCTGGACAACTGTCAGATCAGCAGTCTTCCCCATGATTGTGTAGCCTAGTGAACCAAACTAAGAGACCATTTTGAAGGCTCAGGAAACCTTTGCAGGTGTTTTGAGTTGATTAGCTGATTGGCATGTCACCATATTCTAATTTGTTGAGATAGTGAATTGGTGGGTTTTTATTAAATGTGAGCCAAAATCATCACAATTAAAAGAACCAAAGACTTAAACTACTTCAGTCTGTGTGCATTGAATTTATTTAATACACGAGTTTCACAATTTGAGTTGAATTACTTAAATAAATGAACTTTTCCACGACATTCTAATTTATTGAGATGCAACTGTATATATGCATAATAAATGTTTTATCTTTTATTTTAGATGCGATTAATCACGACTAATCGTTTGACAGCACTACTTGCGAGCCACTGAAGTGATCAGCACAATGTGTGGGCGTTTTTAGGTTGCTTTAAGAGGAAAGAATATATCATCATAAAAAAAGAAATTAAATGCAATGGCACTTCATTTGAAAAGTGCCAAACAAAAACCTAACAATCTAATTAATAACAAACTGTTCTTGTATCTGATACGACTGACATTTAACCTCAGGTTTTCATGACTGCTATACACACTTGCCTAAAATTTTCATAGATGTTAATTTTTCATCCAAAAATATATATATTTTAGCTTTATAAGATAAAGATCTGCTTGAAAATTCCTCAAAACTTTCAAAAAAGTCCTCAAGTTTTAAATGTGTTAAAGTTAGTAATGCGTTTAGCTAAATGATAATGATTACTTGGATTGACATTGAAAAATAATTGGTGATGGAACTATTTTCAATCAGAAATTGCTAGTAAATTTTACAAATAATTACAAAGAAACATCAAGTAACACACTGAATTACACATGAAGCTTTGAAGACTAAAATAGTATTTTCTTGTTAAACTTACTCCAGTTGTTTTATTTGAAAAATCAAATCACAGTGTTTTTTTTCCTTTGCAGACACATTTGCATGCATAAAACACTGACACACGTTTTCAGAGTTTCTCAACAAAACAAGTGATCAAAAGGGATTTGATAAGAGAATATAACATAAAAGTATTTTATTTTATGTTATTTATATGTTTTTTTGTAATTATTTTATATTGTGATTTTTTTCACAATATAATGTCAATCTTTTGCAAGCATGTTTATGGTAACATCCCAAAGATGTATGTTAATACCATGTATGTTTCTCTTTTGTTTTCCCATCCAGGTGTAGTGTATAGCCATGGCTGCATGGGTGGGGGCGACAACAAGGGAAATGGGCCAATCGCTCATCAACCCAGACAAACCTTCAGTTTCAGCCTCTGCACTCCCTGGAGACACTGGGAAGCCAGCGTTGCGCCCAAAACCGCACCTCATGCCTAAACCATTTGCCCTGCAAAGAAACTCCACCGTCCGCCCAATCCGGGCCCCAAAAACCAACTTTAGCAGAGAGCTCCATCGAGCCGCCTCTTCTGAAGCACTTTTGGATATCAAAAAAGCTGGTGCTGGTGGTCCAAATCTATCAGAATCCCAAAAATCAGGCTCAAATGGCAGAGTAAATGGGTCTAATCAAATTGCAGCTCCTAAACCCGTCCCACTCGGCCCAAAACCTGACTTATTGGCTAAACCTAAACCAGAACCCACTAAGAGTCCTGGTTCTAATAACCAAACTGGTCCAAACTCAAAGCCTGCTGTGACCGCTGAAGATGTGAAGGACGTTCAGCCCAGGAGCAGAGCAAAATCTTTGGGTTCTCAGGATCAAAAGATTCTCAACCAGAAGGACCAAGGAGAAGCAGCCAAGACTGAAGCAGACGTCAAAGTGTCTTCACGATGCTGGCCGCCTCGGAATCGTCTCTCCGTTGAGCTGACCTCCAAGTTCGAGTCACCGTCTCAACCCGAGAAGGAGGTGAGGAGAGATGCTGAAACCAGCAAGACGGAGAAAGAGTGGCCGCCACATTCTCCTTCTGAGTCCAAGCCTTCGAAGCTTCCGGTGGATACAGGAGAGATGGGAGACGAGGACGTCAGCGGAGGCAGCATTAAGAGACGGATCAGCCTTCTCTTCGATCGATCTACAGCAGCTCAGCACAAGGACACTTTCGACAAAAGAGACAATCCAGCTTCTGAAATATCTGTTGATATTAAACAGAGAATCCAGAATCTGAGCTTGGACGTGCCCAGGACACGCTTGCCATCCACTGGTGGTCCTAAAAGGTTAGTGAAGCCTGTTTCATTTTCATCTCTTTTCATCTCTCTCTCGATAATTGTATTTCAATCATATTAGAAAACGTTTCAGCTATTGTTCAGCTTCAGCTATGTCTGTTATGACTAATGATTTGACACATCACACCGGTAATCAAATCAAGTTCAAGCACTGTCGTTGCACCAGAAGAAACAGCTTCACAAACATCATGACAGGTTTTTTTTTTATTCATTCTTATGCATTCAAGAACGAAACATGCGAGTGAGTCAATGAGCCGTTCCTTCATCGGATTCGTTTGAAAAAGCACTGAATCATTGAGGAACAAAACAAGTGAGCGAGTTAGTGACTCATGATTTGTTCGAAAAAGCTTGAATCATTCAGGAACGAAACAAACGCGCGACTCAGTGAGCCATTCATTCCGCAGATTCATTTGAAAAAGCGCTGAATCATTCAGGAACGAAACAAGGGAGCGAGTCAATGAGCCATTAATTTAGTGGATTCGTTCGAATAAGCACAGAATCATTCAGGAACGAAACAAGCGAGTGAGACAATGAGCCATTCCTTCAGCGGATTCATTCATAAAAGTGCTGAATCATTCAAGAACGAAACATGTGAATGAATCAATGAGCCATTCATTCAGCGGATTCGTTCGAAATAGCGCTGAATCATTCAGGAACAAAACAAGAGAATAAGTCAATGAGCCATTCATTCAGCGGATTCGTTCGAAATAGCGCTGAATCATTCAGGAACAAAACAAGAGAATAAGTCAATGAGCCATTCATTCAGCGGATTCGTTCGAAATAGCGCTGAATCATTCAGGAACAAAACAAGCGAATGAGACAATTATCCATTCCTTCAGCGGATTCATTCATAAAAGTGCTGAATCATTCAGGAACGAAACATGTGAATGAGTCAATGAGCCATTAATTCAGCAGATTCATTCGAAATAGCGTTAAATCATTCAGGAACAAAACATGTGAATGAGTCAATGAGCCACTCATTCAGCGGATTCGTTCGAAATAACGCTGAATCATTCAGGAACAAAACAAGTGAATGAGACAATGAGCCATTCATTCAGCAGATTCATTCGAAATAGCATTGAATCATTCAGGAACGAAACATGTGAATGAGTCAATGAGCCATTCATTCAGCAGATTCATTCAAAATAGCGTTGAATCATTCAGGAACGAAACATGTGAATTAGTCAATGAGCCATTCATTCAGCAGATTCGTTAAAAAAAGCTCTGAATAATTCAGGAACGAATGTTTCAGTTAAATATGTGACAAAATGTTCTTTCTTTTCATTTATTTAGTAGCCTAACATAAACATTTTTATTTAGAATCTGTTTCACAATTAACCTAAACATTTGATTTTTGTCAATTTTGCTGATTTGTCACCAAGATAATGTTATCTAGCTGACTAACTGATTTTGTTAAAAATTGCAAAATGATTTGCTATAGTCTTCAAAACATCAGTATAAACCAATCAATTATGATTTATGCAATCATTTATCAGAAAAAAAGTGTGTTCATGAATAATGTAGTTGAATAATTTGTTGCAAATATTCTTTTTGCATTGGCCTACTGTGGCAGTAACAAAAAAAAACATTTAATGACAAATATAAAAATTATTCTTAGCAAACATAAAAATGTAAATTATTTTGTGGTGGGGCCAATGGAAATGTTGGCAGGAATGTTAAGTATGTATACTTATATATGTTTCTAGTTTTATGTTGTCCTTATTTTCAAAGCTATAACATATTTCAAAACTCTTATGTTTGTAGTCCACCATCTGAGAAGACACCAAATGAGAGATCATCTGAAAAACCTGCAGCGACAGAAAAGGTGCCTGTTGACAAACCACCAAGTATTGCAGAAATCAAGAACTCTGCTGCTAGTGTGGAGAATGTAGAAGAAGAGGAAGACCATGAAGATGAAGAGGAGGACTATGTCCTTGTTCCTGTTTACCGAAGGCTTGGGACGAGCCTAGATGTGGAGACAAAGAGAAGGGAAGAAGAAGAAAAACAGAGAAAAGATGAGCAGTTAGAGAAAGAAAGACAACAGCGGGAAAGGGAAAGACTTTTGGAGGAGGAGAGGAAGGCAAGAGAAATAGAGAGACAGAAAGAGGAGCAACGCAAACGTGCTGAGGAAGAGAGAAAACAGGAAGAGGAAAAGCAAAGACAGATGGAAGAAAAGAGAAAGCAAGAAGAAGAACGAAAGAGAAGAATTGAAGAAGAAAGAAAAGAGGAGGAGAGGAGGAGGCAGGCAGAAAAAGAGAGGGAGAGACAGATTGAAGAGGAGAAGAGAAGGATTGAAGAAGAAAAAGAGAGACTGAGAGAAGAAGAAAGAGTAAAGAAAGAGAGAGAAATGGAAGAAGAGAGGAGAAGAATTCAGGAGTTGGAGAGACAGAAAGACGAGGAAAGACTGAGACAAGAACGAGAAAAAGAAGAGAGGTTAAAGAAACAGCGAGAAATGGAAGAAAGAAAACGAATGGAAGAAGAGGAAAGATTGAGACAAGAACAAGAAATGGAGAGAATACGGAAAGAAAAAGAAATGGAAGAAGAGAGACAAAGAATTCAAGAGATTGAAAGACAGAAAGAGGAGGAAAGATTGAGAAAAGAACGAGAATTAGAGAGACTAAAGAAAGAAAAAGAGATGGAAGAAGAGAGACAAAGAATTCAAAGACAGAAAGAGGAGGAAAGACTGAGAAAAGAACGAGAAATAGAGAGATTGCGTAAAGAGAGAGAAATTGAAGAAAGAAAACGAATGGAAGAGGAGAGACAGAGAGAAGAAGAAAGACTGAGACAGGAAAGAGAAAGAGAGAGACTAAATAAAGAAAAAGAGATGGAAGAAGAGAGGAGAAGAATTCAGGAATTGGAGAGACAAAAAGAGGAGGAAAGATTGAGAAATGAACGAGAATTAGAGAGACTAAAGAAAGAAAAAGAGATGGAAGAAGACAGAAGAAGAACTCAAGAGATTGAAAGACAGAAAGAGGAGGAAAGACTGAGAAAAGAACGAAAATTAGAGAGAATGAGGAAAGAAAAAGAGATGGAAGAAGAGAGAAGAACTCAAGAGATTGAAAGACAGAAAGAGGAGGAAAGATTGAGAAAAGAACGAGAATTAGAGAGACTAGAGAAAGAAAAAGAGATGGAAGAAGAGAGAAGAAGAACTCAAGAGATTGAAAGACTGAAAAAGGAGGAAAGACTGAGAAAAGAACGAGAATTGGAGAGACTAAAGAAAGAAAAAGAGATGGAAGAAGAGAGAAGAAGAACTCAAGAGATTGAAAGACTGAAAGAAGAAGAAAAAAGAAGACAGGAACGAGAACATGAGATGGAGATGGAAACGTGTGAAGCAGCAGAGAGAGTACGAGAGGAAGTTCCTACGAGTTATGATTTAATATCAACTGATGCGTCACAGACTCTGGTCTCCACCGTCCAGCCCGCTGACGTCTCGCCTCGACTCACACAAGTGACTTACGATGACTTTTCAGTGAAACCCCGAAGATGGGGAACTAGGGTGAGATGTTCCTCGTCTCCATCCAGAGAAACTCCTGCTGCTCCTCACCACATTCTACAGCCAGAATCAAAGTCCAGTCATCCTGGACCCCAAGAACCAAGCGGAGATCAGGTGTCTGTGCATGATCTGATCGAATTTGAACCTGAAGTTTCCAGCCCACACAACTCTACAGAAAGCAGAACGCACACATGTTTATTTGAGGCGGAAACTGAGTCCAAACCAGGGGATCTGCTGGAGCCAGAAACAGATGAGGTAAGACCAATAGTGGTTAATTAAATATTGCAATATAGTTATAGATTTTCACTGTGATATATATTTGACTTTAATAAAACAAAAAGCAACAAGAGACTTTACATTACAGGCACATCTTAATGTAAAAATATAAAAGTGAAAAATAATGTTGGAAGTATCTACATTTAGTAATAATAATCAGTGTCCAATCCAATCTTAATATTCTATAAAATATATAAAAACAATATAAAATAATATTACAATATAAAATATATTAAAAGTAATATTTAAAAATGATGTAATATAAAAATATAAAACTTGAAAACTTGTCAAAATATTTACATTTATGAATAATAATAATCAGAACAATTATAGTATGGCACATCTTAATATAAAATGTATATACAAATATAAAAATGAAATATTTTAAATAAAATATACACTTAGCGATTAATCGCGATTAATCGGTTGACAGCACTAAATATTTTATAATATAAGAAATAATAAAATAAAATAATATATTTAATAAAATAATAATATAAAATATATACAACTAATTATAATAATATATAAAATATTTATATAAAATAATGTATATAATTATAATGTAAAAAAAAAACTTTTGGAAATATTTACATTCATTAATTCATTTTAAAAATCTGAATAATTTTGTCTATTAGCCTGACTGAAATCTGAAATGCAATGTAGCAACTTGGCACCTTTATATATAATGTGCAATCATAGGTGTGCAATTATCTGTATTTCAAACACGGCTCATGCAATCAGAATCAGTTATAAAGTATATTTAAATTTTAATGAAAATAGGCCCTTCTAACCTCAGCTGGTTGTAAACACTAGTGGAACACACTCAACAATTTTGGCCTTTTTGGCTTTCAGTAGTTTAAAGGGATAGTTCACCCAAAAATGAAAATTTGATGTTTATCTGCTTACCCCCAGGGCATCCAAGATGTAGGTGACTTTGTTTCTTCAGTAGAACACAAACGAAGATTTTTAACTCAAACCGTTGCAGTCTGTCAGTCATATAATGGAAGTAAATGGGAATCACGGCTTTGAGAGTCAAAAAAACATACACAAACAAAACCAAATTAAACCCTGCGGCTCGTGACGATACATTGATGTGTAAAGACACGAAACGATCGATCTGTGCAAGAAACTGAACAGTATTTATATCGTTTTTTACCTCTGTTTCACCGCAATGTCCAAATTGTCCTGAGCGCGTTCTCAGCAGCCGGCGCGTGACGCGTCTTCTTCTTCTTCTTGCTTTACAGCGGATCGCAGACTTATAAGTGCATTACCGCCACCTATCTCTCAAATGGACCATTGAAAAAAAGTGAAAGTGAAAAAAAAAGTGAAAGTGACGTTGCTCAAGGGCACCTCAGTCGTGGTATTGAAGGTGGGAGAGAGCACTGTACATTCACTCCCCCCACCTACAATCCCTGCCGGTACGAGACTCGAACCCACAACCTTTGGGATATAAGTCCGACTCTCTAACCATTTGGCCATGACTTCCCGTACTATTTGACACTCCTAAACGAGATTGTAGATAGAGTTTGACAAGCAGATAAACATCAAATTTTCATTTTTGGGTGAACTATCCCTTTAATGCACATAGCAGCCAATAGGGGGTTACTAGCTGGTTAGCTTTAGCAATGAACCCCTGCTAGTCAATACATTATGGGGGCAAACAACACCTGCCTTTATAACCAGTCATTCAAAGGTAACCAGATGTCATGAAAGTCTTTGCAATCAAAGTATTAATCACTAAAATATTATGTTATTGTAAACATTTTACCAGTCCCACATTTTGTTTTTAAGGGCTCTTAACAGTGTGAAATACACTGTTCAACACCGTTTGTTGAAAGCAGATCTCATCTGTTAGCGTTAGTTTTCATCTCAGTCACATTTACAGATGCATGTATCTTTATAATATACAACCTACATACTGTCATTCTAACCTAATCTAAAGACAAATGTATGTAATTTGCTCAGTGGATGTTTTTATGTTTGTTGGAGAAAAATAGTATCTGGATTCACCAAACTTCACAAGCATTGTGTCTTAATAAGAAACCGGCAAGAATTGTAAATGTCCAGACTTGTATAAGCACAACTTGCACGCCCCAAACTTGCTAAAAGTCAAAAATCTAGCTTGCAATATCACCTATAGAGAATTGCATGATTTTTTTAGTGACAGCAAACATAATCTCTTCTGAGCTCACAGTCAGGGTACGAGAAACTCTGTTCAGCTGATAGGGTTGCTCTTGTAGGGTTGATCCGCGTCTTCAGGGCAGGGCCCTTTGTTTCCATTGATTGTGTCATGTTGGAATTTCCCATTGGTGTCTTATGACGGCATAGAGTGATGTCACCGCAGTCAACGCTGCTTTGTGTTGGGTGTGTGTGTGTATATAGATGTGTTTATTCTTACATGACACTTGTCCTTGAGTCAGGCCTGTGGCATTTTCAAACAACACCTATCGACCGCATTTGAGCAACAGATTATACAAACATTGGCATTGATTACATGTACACCAGTCTGATTACTGTGCATTTAATCCAGATTAAATTAATATTACATTGTTTTTAGGATGTCTACATGAGACGGGGAACCTCTTCAGTTGTGTTTGCATGCTCCTTGACCTTGTTTTCATTACTCCCTAATGAAATATAGTTGTTTTACAGCCGTTTTATCACTATTCTCTTGTATACAGGAATACAAAAAAAAATTTTTTACAATAAAAACATTTGATTGTAGTACTTTTATAAAATTAATTTCAATTAAAAATTACATCAGTGAGGAGTTTCAAATTATTCAATTATTATTAGGATGTCTACATGACATGGGCAAACCTCTTCAGTTGTGTTTATGTGCTCCTTGCCATTATTTTGATTAAAAATATAGTAATATAATATATTGTTTTACAGCCATTTCGTCTCTATTTTCTTAGCAACAGAATACAACACAAATACAGTAGGCTTGTTTGTTGCTGCTGTTTTTATTTGCTGCTTCAAATGCAAAATAGTCCTTGGTTCTTGTTTATCCGAGTGGCAGAAATGCAATTAAATTGTACAGGATACTTACCTGTATAGTGCAATTAAAACCACAGTGCTCCATGTATTTTACTGTAATTATGATCAGAATTGCATCATTTACAATATTCTGATGACATGAGAACCAGTGTAATCACTGCCATAACATAACAGTGCTTTCAGCTGAGGACACGCTGGATTTGATCAAACTCTAAGTATGCTATATGGTTTAGTTTAGTGAGCACCACTAATTATGGTTTACAGAGCTGAACTTGGTTCCTGTGAAAAGTTTTGGGGCCAGACGGGGAAGGTTCTCTGCTCCGATCTTCATGTAAATGATTTGCAAAGGCCTGTAGGTTTGGATGTTTACTTTCATATGCAAAGCAGAGAAGAAAAGGGTGGTTCACGCTTCAAATTATCCTACAGTTTAAACTCCAGCATGTTTGAAACAGAAATAGCAAATTTGCAATGACGTAGAATTATTTGAATATATTATAATATAATAATAATAATAATATTTGTCTTCTGTATTTTCATGTGAACTACTGGTTGAATGTGTAGGTCTACAGATTAAAACTTTATTGGGTCTTACTGTGTGTTTACATCGGGAAAATAGAGAAAATATCTGTGCATGTGTGGGATTTCTCTGGTTTATGTATACTTTTGTTCACAGAACAGTTTATTAAAATGTTCAGCATCCATGTGAATGTGGGCTTGGAGGGTATTTAATGAAATATATAAATTTAATATATAAATATATTAAGTTCATGTGTTTACATTTTTTAAGAGAGGGGTACAAAGGTCAGCATCATTATTTTTTTTTATATATAGGCCTATTAACAATTATAATATAAAATAAATAAATGTAAAAGTTAAAAACCTTTCCAAATATATTCAATTTATTAATAATAATTTGAGTATTTTTGTCTATTAGTCCATTATTATTATTATTATTATTATTATTAAACACAACCTCTTCAGTTGTTTACATGCAAATTGCCATTATTTTGATTATTCATTAAGAAATATGATTGTTTAACTGCCATTTTGTTGCTATTTTGTTGTACCCAGCAACACAAAAGATTCAATAAAAATAAAAAGTTTCTGAAAAAGGCTGAAATATGGTAAAATTTGTAATATTTTGAAATAATATAAAAAAATAAAATTTATTATAAACCTGTTTTCTTTTTTAATATTTAAAAAATTTAAATAGAATTAAATAAAATTAAACATAAAATATAATAAAATGTAATTGTGATGTAAATGTGATGAAAAAATTGGAATTTTCAGCAGCCATTACTCCAGTTTTCAGTGTCATATGATCCTTCAGAAATCATTATTTATATGAAATACAAATCTTTTGTAACATTAGAAATGTTTTGTCTTTTTTATGTACGGAGAAGTATACGGTTGCTTGGTGGTTGCTATGGTGTCGACATACTCTAGATATCATTTAGTTCTACAAAGGTTGATAGGATTTGCCTGTTTTATTGTCTGCCAGGTGAAAATTGTTCTTTCATATGCTTAGTAAAGTAATATCATAACATAAGAGAATGTTTTCCTAGTTGCTATGAAATTCATTATGATTACAGTATGGTACAGTATTTCTACCTCTTAAGCTCTTGTGATAGGATTTAATTTAATGTAGTTCCAAAGAAGCCATTTGAGCTGTTCAGAAAGGGTTATGAAATATGATTCTCAGTAATGTCAAGTGGATCTGTTTCTCAAATAGTTTTTATCTATCTATATCTGTCTCTGTCTGTCTATCTATCTATCTATCTATCTATATCTGTCTGTCTATCTATCTATATATGTCTCTGTCTATCTATCTATCTATATCTATCTATCTATCTGTCTGTCTGTATGTCTGTCTATCTATCGCAAAATGCATTGTGAAAGCCAATTCATGCAATATCCTTCCCATCTTTATTTCATGCTTACAATGGCTACTACATAGTTTCTTATCCTGTATGATTATTTAGTGTGGAATAAATGTCCTCCAGTTAAACTTATACTTACTCTAAGTGTAACAGCTGGTGTCAAGGATACCTATATCTGTCTGTCTGTCTGTCTGTCTGTCTGTCTGTCTGTCTGTCTATCTATCTATCTATCTATCTATCTATCTATCTATCTATCGCAAAATGCATTGTGAAAGCCAATTCGTGCAATATCCTTCCCATCTTTATTTCATGCTTACAATGGCTACTACATAGTTTCTTATCCTGTATGATTATTTAGTGTGGAATAAATGTCCTCCAGTTAAACTTATACTTACTCTAAGTGTAACAGCTGGTGTCAAGGATACCTATATCTGTCTGTCTGTCTGTCTGTCTGTCTGTCTGTCTGTTAGTCAAACTAATGCAGAGTCAAGTATAAAGCACCTGATTCAGCAGTGGTTTGCATAAGGGTTTTGTGGTTTAGCATTTCTCTTCCAAAGTTCACAGATACAGAAATGTTCCCACATAAAACCTTTTCCTGTTTTCTCTCTCGGTCCATCTGTATTTTTCTATTTCAAATGCAGTGACACATAAATGTCCTTGATCTTCTTTCATCCCTTCCCCCTTTCTCTCTCTCTCTCTGTTTCTCTGAGCCGGGATGTTGTCACTCATTTGAGGGCTGTGTCTGTTTCCGGTACCTGTTCGTACCTGCAGCGTGTCAAGCGTAAGCGGTGGGCTTGCCAGAGTGCTGCTATGTTTTTTTTCCATTGGGGTCTGTGAGAATTGCACAAGAGGAAGCTTACGAGACTTTAATATCTGGATGTCAGAAGATTGTATTCCCAGATTTGTGTTTCTACCTCATCTAAACAAGAAGATTTCACCGGAGGAGATCAACTGGAGAATGGATTGACTTTAAATGTGTGTGTTGCGGAAGAACGTGCTGGAAGAGCATCAAGGATTGATCGACAACCTGAAGTGTTTTCTGTGATGGACATTGGCGTAAAGTCTGGTCCAGTTTGGATCACAAATCAAGATGCCTATAGAGATGCCAATGCATGTCGGCTATAACGCCCTCTAGACCTCATATCTGGGATTTATTTCCCAAAAAAATAATCGATTTCCACCAGATACCATATTTTGTCAATTGGGTGAAAGAAGATGCAGTTCTTGGGTAACAAACTGTCCGAGGCGCAGACGCAGGTGTCGGGATGGGTGGGCAACATGCGTCGCTCCTTACAGGAGGCAGTGGAGCTGATGTCGGGCACTCTGGAGCATGAGGAAGAGGAGGAAGAAGAACAAGTGGGAAGGTTTGAGAGGGCCATCTCACCGCTGAGAAGTTTTGCGGCTCGTGGTCGACAGTCCCTTCGAAATCTCTCTCAGCAAAGCCGGCAGCGTTTTTCCCAGCGCAAACGCATGACTGCGGCAAACTCAAATAATGTAAGACTATGCTGAATGTTTTCTGCTTGCTTTCTTCTGTTGCTTCTTGCTCTATCAGCCGATCTTTAAGGCATTGTACTTTCTTTGACAGGTCTTCAACAGTGCGTTACAAAACATCCATGACTGTTTTTACTGCATGCTCTCAAAATATGCATAAAGCACAAATGTTATTTGGAAAGTTACGATTTGTGAAAGATTTGGTGTTGAGACTAAAATTATTATTTTCCGAAAAAATAATTTTAACTGAATGGTTAAAAAGGCCTAACATTGCCTAATTTGATGATGCAAAAATATCAATAAAAACTTTCCATTCTGTACAGGTTTTTTTTTTTTTTTTCAAAATACGATTTTTCAAATTATTTATATCTGCCTTAATGCACTAAAATAACAAAAGCAGTCAAATGTCAAAAGGTTCAGCTTTAATGACAAAAAGAAGTATTCAAAATATAATTTAACTTACAACCTGCAAAGGTGTGGAAAAATAAGTTCAAATACTCTGTATAATATCAAAGAAATAAGCACTTTGGATGTAGTAAAACTGGTCATGTTTGCATTTTTTTTTCTGTCACTGGCCTCAGTTCTCACCTTGAAATCAGGATTAGGCATGACATAATGTCTTTAGAATAATTCATGCATTAAAGAATGAGCTGAGAATTGAAGAAACAGTTGTAATTTGTCTCAGAGAAAGACAATGAATCATGTCTTTGTGCAGTTTTTCTTTTGATTTAGGGATAATACAAAACTTCTTCATTTTGTCGAAAAGCAAAAATGCTACAAACTGCATCGTATTCGTAAGAAGGTGTAAAACTATGTTTGGAATCAGCACCTAAAAAGTAGTAAGAAACAACAAGTATTGGATTTCATTCAGCAGTGATGCAGGGAGATATTATTATTATTCAATAGAATCCAGTTCCTGTCACTGCACACACACGAGTCAGTGTATTCACATCAAATACTGTTAAACAGGATGTGAGGCATTCTGAAATCATTCGGAATCTCGAGCTGTCTAGGCTTGTTTTTACTCACTCGTAAGTTTGCTTATCTTCTCATTTTGGAACTTCTTTTCCCTACATGCATCTCTGTCGGTCATGACAGGTCTTGATCCACCCAAAACTCACAGAATTTGATTAACTTGGTCAATATGGCATCCATCCCACAGACATGCGCGCGTGTGTGTGTATACAGAAGTTTTAGATAGACATACACTTCACTACATTTAAAAAATTTGGGGTCTGTAAGATTTTTAAATGTTTTTGCAAGTCCCTAATGCTCACCAAGGCTGCATTTATTTAATTACAGTAAATTACAGTAAAAACAGTAATATTGTGAAACTTTATTACCATTTAAAATAAGTTTTCTATTTTAATATATTTAAAATGTAATTTATTCCTGTGATGCAAATCTGAATTTTCAGCATCATTACTCCAGTCTTCACTCTTCAGAGTCACATAATCCTTCAGAAATCATTCTCATATGCTGATTTGCTGCTCAAAAATGTCTTATTATCAGCATTCAAAACTATTTAACTGCTTCATTTTTTTAATTATTTTTTTTGTCTAAACTGTGAGGCATTTTTCATCAGGATTTTTTTATGAATAGAAAAGTTCAAAAGCACAGCATTTATTTGAAATGTCTTTACTGTAATTTTTTTAACAAAAAAAAATCTTCCTGACTGCAAACTTTTGAATGGTGAAATTAGTCTGCATAAAGTTTGACGGTGTGTTTTAGTTCAGTAGTTGCTGCATGACTCATGGCTTGTTACTAAAATATCACGGGACGACTCTAATAGTGCTCATAGAACAGCAGAGCAGTCATTTAGTCCTCTCCTAAATTTCCCTAGTGATTAACTGCAATTTAAAATTAAAATTAATTTAAAATTAAAGCCGCGCATCATCGTTTTCCGATATACATGCAAATTCTGGTTAAGCATTATGCTGCATTTTTAGCAATTCTGCATGTAGTCTATTTCTAGGCTTTTTTACAGTTTCCTTTTTCACATAGATCATTTATGTTTGGAAATGAATAGATGTCAATTAATATTTCAATACTATAGAACATTACAAATAAGGTGTTGTTTACATGACCAAGAATTCCAGTGAATTCCACTTGGATAGCTGTGTTAAATAACAGGTGCATAATTGGAATATGACCAAATTCCAATAATAATCCGATTTTCATGATCATATACATGTAGTCATTGCAACAGGGCTGTTTCCTCTACTATTTCTTTACTCCTTTAAATCTAGTTCCACCATTGTTTCAACAAGTCGTTGAAAACTTATTGTGAGTTTTACCGTTTTCGAATCCATTCAGCCGATCTCCGGGTCTGGCGGTAGCACTTTTAGCTGTAGCTTAGCATAGATCATTGAATCTGATTAGACTGTTAGCATCTGGCTCAAAAATGACCAAAGTGTTTCTATATTTTTCCTATTTAAAACTTGACTCTTCTGTAGTTACATCGTGTACTAAGACCGACGGAAAATTAAAAATTGAAAAATTTCTAGGCCAATATGGCTAGTAAATATACTCTCATTCCGGCGTAATAATCAAGGAACTTTGCTGCCGCACCATGGGTGCAGCAGGCGAAATTATATTACGCAGTGCCTGAAAATAGTCCCCAGCTAGGTAACTTCCAATAAGCCTATTTTCAGGCGCTGCATAATATCATTGCGCCTGCTGCACCCATAAACTCAACTGTTTAACTCTAGGGGAGTTGGAAAATGAGCCTATTTTCAAAAATAGTGGAGTGTTCCTTTAAAAAGGTAGGCACTAGTATACAAAGTTGCATCTTAGCTGTGATGCAAGATTAAATTGTAACAGTTGTTATGAAAAACAAAATTCACACATCTGACACATCGACCAAACAGAAAAACGTGTTGGCCGATTAGGGTAGGAAAATTTCCAGATAATTTCCCAAACTTTCCAGAAATTTTGGACACTTTCAGGTACTTTTTGGAAAAATTTTTGGAAAGTCTAAGTAATATTCCGCCCCTTTGCAACCGGCCAATGCCGATAATTAAGAAATGCCAAATATCAGCCGATGTATCAGTTTACCACTAACATTATTTCAAAAGAGTATCTTTTTAAAAACCATTCTTGGCTTATCAGTTGATATATATTTTAGTAATATATATATAAATAATTTAGAACTTATTTAATTTACTTTATCTGTATTATTTCTGACAGCTACAATAAATGCTACAATATGAAGCTTTGTCTGGTAATATTAATATATATTCAAATTGTGATTTTTATTGCTGTTATTGCCTCTGATTTGAAAAAAAAGTGGGTTAATATAATTCATTTTTTAGGTGATTGCCCCCAACCTCTGTTATTTATTTTGATCTTTGTCATTATATTTTGACATTTTTGCCACACACGTTTCTTATACCAAAAGCATCTTGCAATTTCCCCCAGTTTCCATTACTTCAACACTGAAAACATTACAAGCAGCATCTTTAAGAGCCTCCAACTGTGTGTCAGTATAGAAGAGAAGTGAATCAGAAGAGGGTCTGTTTATTCTGAGTAAATCAGGATATAGTCCAGCAGTCATTGCTGTATATTTATGGAATTGTCTCTGTAGAATGAACATTACTCAATGTCCTGTTCACAGAGAGCTTGTTTACGAGGAAGTGTTTTGTTTCCTAGTAATGATGTGTGTGTGTGTGTGTGTGTGTGTGTGTGTTTGTAGCTGAGTGTGAGTTTTAACTTATCACTTAGCACCAAAATGATAGGCTAACTTTTTGTCATACCTGCCAACAGAATGTGAATTGAGAATTTACTGATCATAAATTATTATTCATTTATTTATTTTGCCTGCTTTGAAGTTGTATTTTGCTTTATGCATTATGCAATTCTAGTAACACTTTAGTTTAGGGACCAGTTCTCACTATTAACTAGTTGCTTATGCATATCACTATATTTATTAGTACTGATAAAGTATTATAATGCCTTATTCTGTATGACAATATTTTAGATCCTTTAATCCTAACCTTAACAACTACCTTACTAACTATTAATAAGCAGCAAATTGGGAGTTTACTGAAGCAAAAGTCATTGTTAATAGTTAGTAAATAGTGAGAATTGGTCCACAAACTGAAGTGTGACCGCAATTCTGTTACATGCAGTTACACTACAGTACATTTTCAAAATACGTATATATTCTAGCCATTTGGTGAAATTTCATCTATCATAAAAACACTGAGACCTACAAATATTTTGGTCTTCGGAGTTTCGTTTTAATAGCTTGACTTCAGGAATGTGTCATGCCATGAGGTTCATTAAGAAATGACAGCAAAAGAAAACTTTTTTTTTTTAAATCAGCTGAATCCCTTTGATCTAAAGTATATACTTGAGGATATTTAAATTAATATTTCAAGAATTTAACAGCACATTTGCATGGTCTCTGATGTCAGTTAACTGTCACATGACATGCAAGTGAACAAATATTTTATTTCATTTTAGTAAGTGGTATATTTTAATCTTTTATTTTGGTCATTGATATTCTTCTTCAATAGGGCGTTTATTATTCTATTATTATTCTACTTTAAGAAGTCTGTCCTCATAGTCCAAAATCTTTATATACTGTACTCCTTCATGTAAATGACTACTTTTTAAAGATAAAGTTATTATCATTAACTAAAAACTAAGACTACAACAAACAAACAAACAAACAAACAAAACATTTTGGTTAATTGCAATAACACTGGAATGTAAATATTAGATGAAAACAAACGAAACGAAAATTATAAAGTGAAATGTGCATGTTTAAGTTGCAAGTATAAGCACTACATTTTCTAACTGAAAATAAATCATTAAAGCTGAACAATGCTATTTTAGTATAATTGAGATACTATTATAGATTATATTAATATTTAGTAATATATTTATATATTTAATATATATTATATTATATTATATTTTAGTTATTTTTATACATCATTATACTAAATCAAAATTTGAAATGTTGCCTTGGCAAATATCTAAAATAAAATCATTTTGTTTATTTATATATTTTGCTTAATTTTAGTTAAAGTTTATTTTAAGTAACAAAAGTTTTTTTTTTTTTTTTTAGTTTAGGCTTTAGTTCTGGTTAACTATAATAACCCTCCAACTGAAATACAAATAAATTAAACCTCGATAGTAATATTGTTTTGGTGGTTTGGTGGCAAGCTGTTTATAAAAGTAACTTGATCAACCAGCATGGTCTTCCTAGTGGAGCTGGTTTAGCTAGTTAAAGAGCCTGGTGGCTACACCAGCATCCACAACCCAACATATAAAGCTGGTCTTTTCAGCAGGACTTCACTGTAATCTGAGTTTTGAAGTACGTCTGTGTTTGTTTGCTCTTATTAAACCCTTCAGGGTCAGTTGAAGGACGGTGAACCCGAGGAGCATGGAGTTGCAGAGCAGGACACAGAGAATCTCATCGGGGAAACCGACGAACAAACTGAAAACAACGACACTGTTGATGAGTAAGAAATATCTGCAACATGATTCCTCATCACTTTCATTGCCACAATCAACCTTCAGTTGTCTTTTGAACATCTGAGTATCTCATTTAGAGCAGCGTTGTGGAGCTACTAACTAAAACTAGCAATGCTACTGACTTTTTCAGTGTCTGTCGCTTTTCCAGTAACAAGTTATTTTCATCTCCCTCGGTGTCAGGTGACAAAATTACGATAATGCTGTATTTTTATGTTCTGTGTATACAGTCTTGCAGCCAAATGTGTTTATGAGGGAATAATAAAACTCTCAAGTCTCTTAAAAAGCCCTCAACTAACTTCAGCAAATTGTGTTTAGATGATTCGTTATATTGAACTGTTTCATTATATTAACTGCTTCAAAAAAGCGATTCAGTGATTAATCACTCAATATTTAATCTTATTATTACATTATTTTGTTAAATGCTGCTTTTTATCTACATGCTTATATCTAATTAGCATTTTATAGTTTTATTACTGTAAATTTGTGTGTTCAAGTTTGATGTCATCCTACATGAGATCCACACTTGTTATATTTTGGATAAATTGTGTTTTTATTAATCAAAGGAATTACATAACTTGCAGTGTTACACTAACAGATCCAGTAGCTTGTAGTTTGACAGTGTTAGTTTTGTTATTATTGATATACTATTATAATTTTTTTGGTTCGTTTTTTCAAAATTAGGGTTAACTACATTTTAGTTAAATGTTTTTTTTTTTGTTTTTTTTTTGTAGTTATTGTTTTTTTTTATGTCTATGTAGTTTTTTATTAATTTTACTACATCAATTTAAACTAAATTAAAATTTTAAATGTTGATTTGGCGACTACCTAAAATAAAATACTTTTTAATATTTTTGATCAGTTAGCATTTATTTTATTTTGATTAAGAAAATGATTTTTATGGGTTTAGTTAACTATGATTAACTATAACCCTGGTTTAAACTATCCTTCCCAACACTGCATTATATGTATTTACCTTTACACTAACAGTCATCAGACATCAGTTTTGCTTAGACTGTCTCCTAGTGGTCATGAAAAGCATCAAACATCAGTTTTCTCTCGGTAGAGTTACGTGTGGGTTGATTTCATGTTTTTATCTGTTCAGTCCCGCTACACAGATCAGAATCAATCAAGCCTTGCGGAGACTGACTCAGGCCAGACGACGAAATACATCTACTGATTCAGACACAGCAGACGTCCCAGTTCAGGAGGAGCCCGAAGCGCTACCGGTTCTTGAGGTACATTTCAATTACAACATGCCTGCTTGTGTGTGTGTATGTTTTTGTATATTTTATTTATATATATTATGTTTATATTTATATTATTTTTAGTGCTGTCAAACGATTAATCGCGATTAATCGCATCCAAAATAAAAGTTTTTGTTTACATAATATATGTGTGTGTTCTGTGTATAAATACACACACGTGCATGTATATATTTCAGAAAAATATGTTATGTTTATATATTAAATATATTTATTTATAATCTAAATTATATTAATATAAATATAGACATAAATATTTTCAAAATATATACTGTATGTTTGTGTATTTATATATACATAATAAATATACACAGA
>NW_015536624.1:337136-342935 GCF_001515605.1 Sinocyclocheilus anshuiensis
CGATTAATCGCATCCAAAATAAAAGTTTTTGTTTACATAATATATGTGTGTGTTCTGTGTATAAATACACACACGTGCATGTATATATTTCAGAAAAATATGTTATGTTTATATATTAAATATATTTATTTATAATCTAAATTATATTAATATAAATATAGACATAAATATTTTCAAAATATATACTGTATGTTTGTGTATTTATATATACATAATAAATATACACAGAACACACACATATATTATGTAAACACAAACTTTTATTTTGGATGCGATTAATCGCGATTAATCGTTTGAGAGCACTAATTCTTTTAAACTATTCACTTATTTATACGTTTATACGCATTATATACAGTACCATTCATATTGTTTATCTCCATTCAGTTACGATTTTATTAGATTTTTTTATTATATATTACAGTAATATAATGTAATGCATAAGGATTACTAGAATCTTCTGCTTAGCAGAGGAAAATGTCTTAAGAATTCATATTCATCTATATATATATATATATAGAGAGAGAGAGAGAGAATTCATATCTATTATATTATACTCTTGCCTTCTAAAATAATAGAAAAGATCAAGTTAAAATCTTTTTAATATAATATAATATAGCTGATTGTGCACCTGTTAATGTGTGTATTTGTGTATATCTTTGCATGTGTTTTGCTGGATCAGTCTGCAGCTCCTCTGTTGGACTCCAGCGTTTTTCGTTCGAAGGTTGATCTGGGAAAGAAACGGAGCATAAAGCGCAGCAGACCGTCTCGTGCCGTCCGACAGAGAGCCGTTCTGCCCGCTCTGACAGAGGGAACGCAATCCGACTGGAGGTTCTGCGACTCCACAGGTGGGGTCAACACATCACATCATTTTACATCGAATTGTAACTCTGTGTCACATGATGTTACATTTTCAGCCTAAATCCTTTAGAATCTGTGTGACTCAACTGTAAAAACTCTGCACACCTTTGACTGATTGAACAAAAGCAATCTGTTACAGATGCGAAAGATCAGTGTTCCAATGGAGTGGACTCTGAATCAGATGAGGAACCGTCCCGGGACGTCACGTCCTCTCCAGCCCCAAACCAGCCCAAGAGAGTCCCTGTGTTTCCTGGGATGGACCCTTCTGCCCTCATGGTATGTCCCTGCTGGTATATGTCCAGTTTTGGATGCCTAACTAACTAAACCACCTGGGGTTAAGTTTAGGCTTAGGCTTGGTGAATTGAAAAGACCGTACTTTTCAAAAAGCCTATAATAAATTTAGTGTTGCAGTGACTCATGAAACACCAGTCACACCTTCACATAACCACACTCCCAGTTTCCATTTTTGACACACTGCTCTGCAGACAAAGCAACTTTATTTTACCCATCCATCTGAAATACACTACTGTTTAAAAGTTTGTGAGTAGCAATAGTGAAAAAAATGTTTTTGAGAAAGTTTTCTACTAACCAAGACTGCATTTATTTGACCGTAAATACAGTAATATTGTGAAATATCACTACAATTTCAAATAACGGTTTTCTGTTGGAATATATTTTAAAATGTAGTTTATTTCTGTGATCAAAGCTGAATTTTCAGCATCATTACTCCAGTCTTCAGTGTCACATGATCCTTTTAAGAAATCATTCTAATGCCAAAGAAACTTTTTTATCAGTGTTGAAAACAGTTGTTTTTAAGCATTATATCAAAGCCAGATTGTGATGTTTGTGGTTTCTTGTCTACTTATTTAAATCATATTTTGTTTATAACCTTTTTAGTAGCAGTAATTGTTTAAAATTATTTAATTACTAAAACAATCTATATAACTATAGTTTTTATGCCTCTGGTTTCAGTTGAAAATAAGATAACAGATTTTTTTTAATGATTTATTTTACTTTGGAGTAAAGTATTTTTAATGTTGGTCTGTGGCTATGCTGACAAACCAGCATAAATCAATTAACATAAAACATTAATTTCTAAGTTTGTCTCGTCTTTCTCTCGCAGGCCCAGCTAAAGCGGAGAAGTGCAGTGATAGAAACAGAAAGTCCAACAGAAGCAGTCCCCTCACGCTCTCCCCGCACACCCACCATGGCCCTCGGCCCCAGAGTGCTGCCCCCTGTTGACGCCAAGGACAGTGGGTACGTGTGACCAGAAACTTTTAGTAAAAAACTTTTATATTGCTTATGGAATGTGATGCAATCACATTTTCATTGTCAGATGAGTGCATTTTATAACTCTACAGAGCAGATTTAACTCTGTAAAGCCTACTGTATCGTATTTGATACATTTCTAAGGCTTCCAAATGATCAGCATGATCAAAACTTTACAGAAAAACCTGTTGTACACAATCTACTGCATGCCTTCTGTCGTCTGTTTGATAGCTCATACTTTTTAGCAAGTAAAAGGTGTTTTATTATAATTGTAAAAACGTCCACTTTCTATGGAAGCCCATTTCCGCCACTGAATAAAAAATAAAAAAAGGTTATTGCGACTTTTTATCTCACAATTCTGACTTTTTTCACAGAATTGTGAGATATAAACTCACAATTGCGAGTTATAAAGTCAGAATTGCAAGATATAAAGTCAGAATTGCGAGAGAAAAACTTTATCTCATATAAAAAAAGTTTATATCTCACAATTCGGACTTTATAACTCGCAATTGCGAGTTTATTTCTCAGAATTGCGACTTTATATCTCACAATTATGACTTTTTAACTTCTCAATTGCGAGTTTATATCACGCAATTCTGAGAAAAAAAGTCAGAATTGTGAGATAAAAAGTCACAATTACCTTTTTTGTTTTTTATTCAGTGGCGGAAACGGGCTTCCGTAACTTTCAGCTCATGGTTGACATGTTTTTTTTTTTTTGCTGTGAAATCTTTACTGATTTTTATGAAGTAAACGTAAGAATAACTTTCATATTGTTAATAATACAGTAGTCAACATTTGAAGTGGATCAAAACATTTCATCAAAGTTGAATCCTAAAACCTAAAACCAAAATGCGTTCTTTTCTTAGGACAACTTTGATTTTTTGATCCACTTCAAATGTTGACTACTATATTTATATATTATATGTATATATATATATATATATTTGATTATCCAGACATAAAAATGTGATTATCAAATATGATCATCAGGTTTTTGAGGAGCGTTTATTTGTTCATCTCTCAATCATCATTGTATTGCATTGCATATGTTTAGATCATAAAACTATTTAAATACCATCATTATTGGAGTGATAACTGATATTTATATGCATATTTCATCTTACTTTTAAGCCATATAAATATCAGCATCTGCACCAAATTGCATGTATTTGCTCCCTTTGGGCCTCTGAATAAAACTTAGGGTTTTTTTCCTCCATACACTGAAAAATGCTGGGTTGTTTCAACCCAACTTTGGGTCAAATATGGACTAACCCAACTTTTGGGTTAAAAATTGAATATAAAAATTTAACCCAACGGTTGGGTTAGTCCATAACTGACCCAAAGTTGGGTTGAAACAACCCAGCATTTTTTAGAGTGTACTTTCACTATATCATAATATATGTACCATAAATCCTAATATATCGGATATCATACAAATAAAATAAAATTAAACTCATAAAAATTCTTTTTAATAGTTTGTCCCAACGGTTCAGTAAACGGTTATAGACAGAAATAGATTTTTTTGACTATTATTTCATATGTCGAACTTTAAAGGATTCATTTTATAGTGCTGTTTCAATGTTTGTTTTATTGCTCTAATTATCCTTGATACACATTATGGTGCTTCATTTAGCACATTTGTCTGAATACATAATGATGAATTGAATAAGAATGATCTGAATTATGTCAAATGTAATAATTGTGATTAATGTAAATCTAGGTCCGGCTCTTCACCCTCCTGGCTGCTTGAGCTCAAATCCAAGAAGCGAATGAGTCAACCTGAGAGTGAAGCGTGAAGCTCAGGTCAGAGTATGTGCTGGAATCACCCGTCCAGTCCTCTGATTCCCTTTTAAAGGGGTCATCGGATGCGACATGCACTTTTACATGTTGTTTGAACTGAAATGTGTGTTGGCAGGGTGTGTACACAACCACCCTATAATGATAAAAATCCACCCAGTGGGTTTTTTTTTTTATCTGGTTAAATGTTTTCCCCTTTCTCAAATCGAGCCGATCTCAGATGCCTGTCTGTGTGACGTCACCATAGACTGTATAAAAACATGGACATAGTGTCCGTGACGTAACCCGTAGACTTCCGACGAGCGTTTTGAAGCCTAAAGTAGGCGGAGCCATCTAGCGGCCAGTTGATGAATTGCAGCTTAAGTCACTTCCTTGTTGGCTTCACCAGAGAGAGCAGGAGGTTGCGCTGGGACGTCACCCAGACCCAGGCCCCTCCCAAGATTGTTGATTGACACTAGCGTTTTACCTTAGACCCGCCCTGAATGAGTGCTCGTCACCCCATGGACGAGAGGGGGGCGGGGTGAGCAGAGCTCATTAGCATTTAAAGGAACATGCACTAAAACGGCTTGCTGTGAACAGAGCTGTTTCTGACAGGGTAAAAACGGTGTTGTTTTACACTACCATTGAGAATTTTTAACCAAACTATGTTACTGACTTTTCATTAAGACCCTAAAGAATCATATCAACTGGGTGAGCAGAGCTCATTAGCATTTAAAGGAACATGCACTAAAACGGCTTGCTGTGAACAGAGCTGTTTTTGGCAAGGTAAAAAGAGTGTTGTTTTACACTACCATTGAGAAATTTTAACCAAAGTATGTTATAGACTTTTCATTAAGACCCTAAAGAATCATATCAACTTGTGGAAAATGGGCATCCTATGACCCCTTTAAATAATTAGAAAATTTCCCTGAAAGCCCTGGAATATTTGCATGTTGCTCTCTTCATCTCCAGTAGAGGGGGACAAAATCCACATTTATATCACTTAATTTGGGTCTTCTCACAGTTTCAAGGTCCTTTACCCTGCTGTCTTGTTTCACAGGTCTGATGCGGTTTGTTGAGAGGAAGTCCTCTGCCACAAAGATGCCAAAGGAACTGACTTACACGAATGATCTTTCATTCTCATACTGACTGAGCATCAGACTATTTCAAGGACGAGTCCTGGACTGAACTGTTTGGAGGCTTTGCCAAGATGACGTCCTGTTATGCACATTTTTATTTTTACATGAAAGTCTGTCCTAATTGTTTGGCAGCATTATAGACGGCGTGCTTGAAAAGCAAGCGCTGTTCACTGTCAGTCTGGAACCAAGTTAATTTTACAGTTATTTAATTTTGTTTACATTTATTAATCCAACAGATCTTTTTATCCAAAGTGAGGTTGGTTTATCCATCGAGTTCCTCCAGTTCAATCAGTATAGCTTTATGCTACAATGCACTTTAAATAAGTTGGATCACTGGAAAAGGTGCCTTAGGGCTCTTGGGCATTTTATTGCATTTTAAATCAGAATTTAAATATTGTGTTTCTAAAACTTCTAAGTCTGATCTTAAGATGTTCATTGCTATATGAAACTACTTTTTCTTTCTCTAAATTGTTTTCGTTCTGTTTACAACATGTGCCATTCCAGCTTATAAACATCATTTGATTTTGTTCACTTCTTTTCTTTTCTTTTCTTTTTAATCTTTTATTTTCCATATTTTTTCTTTAATTAAAGCTCTAGTGAGCAGAAAAGCAACAGCTGATGTGCTTGGATCGGGCTGATTATCGTTTACGAGGTTTTGTTTTATTGCCAATGCCTTTACAGCAGGGGTGCCCAAACTCGGTCCTGGAGGGCCGGTGTCCTGCAGAGTTTAGCTCCAACTTGCCTCAACACACCTGCC
>NW_015536624.1:342976-353250 GCF_001515605.1 Sinocyclocheilus anshuiensis
CCAAACTCGGTCCTGGAGGGCCGGTGTCCTGCAGAGTTTAGCTCCAACTTGCCTCAACACACCTGCCGAGTATGCCTAGTAAGAGCTTGATTAGCTGGTTCAGGTGTGCCTAATTGGGGTTGGATCTAAACTCTGCAGGACATCGGCCCTCCAGGACCGAGTTTGGGCACCCCTGCTTTACAGTCCTGCCAAGAACACTTTTACAAACACAAATCAGACTTATAATAATAAGTTGTGTTTAATTGTGCTCTTTTGAAATGTTTTTTTTTTCTCCAGTCGTTTATTTTTAGACTTCAGCTGTGTAAATTGTTGCTTGAGGAAAATGTTTACCTGTTTAATGTTGGGAAACGGGAGTTGTGTTTTATAAAATATGAATGATGAATTACAATCATTTTGATTAAATATTTTTTCTAAATGGGAAGCAAGTTTGTTTTTGTATGTATTACTTTCTTATGTGTGGTAGGACTGAGATATCAGAAGGTATCAGCAGAGACAAAGACAGAGCTATGAAAACAGTCCTTTTAAGAGGATATGTAACATTACATTTAACTACATTTTAAACCTAGATTAAGGCATTTTCAAATGTTTTTTGATAATTAATTTCCTTTCACCCAAAGTCTTTCTAAAATACCATTGAAGTTGAATTTAAAAATATATACATATTAATTTGTTACATTTAATATATTTTATACCAAAATTAAGCCATTTTTTATTTATTTGTCAGTTTCAAAAGAATGTTTTTTTTATTTTTATAAAATAATTATTGATTTCCTTTTTGATTACCAGTAGGTCAGTTAAAGAAAGTGAGGTTTGTGTTTGGAAAGGATAAAGGTAAAGTGGGAAGTCCAATGGACTGTTGTTTATTCCTCTGTTTATTTAATGTATTTTCACTCACTCTGGATAATATATTGTGGGAAATGTGTCCATTTCTGAATTACAAATGTAGGTCTTAGACACTTGCTCAGTACGTTGCAGTAAGGTGTCTAATAAACACTTTATCATTTTAATGTACATTGCAAGAACCATAAATTAAAATCTCCTTCAACAGTGTTTTGGCACAAACTTTAATTTAAATGCAAGTACCAGGAGTGTTAGATGGTGTTATTATATTGTTCTTTTATTATCTGTACGCTTCATTGATATTCATTTTTATTTACTAAATGTTTTGAAAACAACCCAATAGCTGGGTCAAAACAACCCAATAGCTGGGTTTGTCCCTTTTTAACCCAGCGCTGGGTTATATTTAACCCAGCATTTTTTAGAGTGTACAGTTAAAGTGAGCATTTTCCAATACAACAGCAGAATATAATAAGATTTTGCTCAAAAAAATTGGTGACCTGCCATTCTTACCTCAAGCAACTTTTACTTGATCTAAGCCATAAAAAAATACTTTTGTAGGTAAAACCTAATTTGTCAGGTTGAATTACAGCACTGGCTTGCTTTTCTAACCAATCTGAACCATTATTATTAAGTATACTGGGAGTGCCACTTAAAAATAGAATCCCTTATCAATTTAAAATGTCATTTTTTAATCATTTAAAATATATGTTACATTTGTCAAGTGATTTAAATGTTTAATGTTTAAATGTTTTTGTTATTGAATAATTGATTTTCTTTATTTTTTTAAGTTGCACCCCAAGGCTTTTAGAAATTTAAGACGAATTTTGAAAAATATACATATTAATTTATTGTTACATTTAACTACATTTATACCAAATGTCAATTTCAAACATGATTTCAATGTTTTTTTTTTATTGATTTCCTTTTTTTTAAGGTGCATACCTTGTCTTTTGTAAATGCAATTTAAAATTAATTTAAAAAAATATGCATATTAATTCATTGTTACTTTTAACTGCATTTTATACCAGAATTAAGCCATTTTTAGTTTATTAGTCCATTTCGAACGTGACTTCAGTGTTTATTTATTTTATTATTTTTTTATGAAATAATAATCATTTTTTAAGGTGCATCTCTAGTCTTTTGTAAATGCAGTTTGAATTTAATTTAATATATATAGTGGGTAGTGGGATATACATATTGTTACATTTACCTACATTTTAATTAAGCCATTAAATTGCATCCACCAAGTCTTTTTAAAGTGCAATTTAAGTTACATTTAACTACATTTTAAACCAAAATTAAGCTTATTTGTATTTATTTTCTTTACATGTATTTTTTTTCTTACATGCATGTTTTTCTTGGCCAAACAATTATAGAAAACGATCACTAATTTTGAGAATCCATCAAATGAGGATGAATGGTCCAAATCTGTGGCATGGGTTTGGGCTCAGAGAGAGAGAGAGAGAGAGGGGATAGTGAACAGGGTTGTGATGACAGCAGCTGATCCCGTCTGAATCCTCTTGGCTCGCATCCTGTCGGTGCCCGCTGTACCCACGCTGGCAGCAGAGCAGGCTGGTGGCTACGGGCAACTCCTGCCAACTCACGGCCTATTGAGAGGCAGTCTGACGGACACAAATGCGAACGACAGTCTTGCTGCATCAACAGCAATCGACGCCCAACCCATTTCTGCTGCTGTGGACGGAATTAAACCATAAATACCCCCCAGGTCCCCTCCACTCGCCCAGCACACCCTCACCTCCACGCACACTCCTTACACACACACACACTCATACACACACACGCTGAGAGAGAGTGGAGGGGTGAGAACTGCTGAAGGTGAAGGACGAGAGAAACAGGTAAAGATGCATTCAGCCTTCATCTGAACTCTTACTTTTCACATGTGTGCTGGCAGAAGAAAGAAACTAAATATCATTGTCATAGAAATCTATTTTAAGATTAATTGGAGACCTAATGTAGTGAAGTTGAAATAGAGAAATTGCTATAAAAGAGAAAGAAAGTCATTTTTAGAGAGATTTTTCCTTGACCAAGACTAAACTATTTGATCCAAACTTTTATTGCTAAAACAAGAAAGTTTACAAAATGTTTTTTTCTTCATTGTCATGACAAGATCTATTGTTTTAGAGTTTAAAGCCTTTAACAAACCACTTTTATTTTCTTTCTTTTTTTTCTGCATTACACTAAATGCATCTTTCTTGAAAAGAAAAGCCACTTGTTTTGATATTGTCTGTTTTGTTTTTTGTTTTGTCCGTCCTACCGAAAACATTTTTACAAACACAATACATATGTTACAATAATGAGCACAATAAGCCGAGTTTAATTGTGTCCCTTTTGAATGTTTTTCAGTCAGTGTTTTGTTTTGTGTTGTTCTTTGTTTTGCTTTGTTTTGCTTTGCTTTGCTTTGCTTTGTTTTGTTTTGTTTTGTTTTGTTTTGTTTTGTTTTGTTTTGTTTTGTTTTGTTTTGTTTTGTTTTGTTTTGTTTTGTTTTGTTTTGTTTTGTTTTGTTTTGTTTTGTTTTGTTTTGTTTTGTTTTGTTTTGTTTTGTTTTGTTTTGTTTTGTTTTGTTTTGTTTTGTTTTGTTTTGTTTTGTGGCCATCCTATCAAAAACATTTTTGAAAAACGCAATATATATGCGATGATGAGCATAATAAACTATTTTTAATTGTGTCCCTTCGGAAGTTTTTTTAGTCATTGCTTTTTGTTTTGTTTTGTTTTTCCCGTATACTACCAAGAACATTTTTTACACACACAATATATATGATGTTACAATAATGAACATTATAAGCTTGTTTAAATGCTGTTCAGTCATTGAAATAATGTTTATTTTTATACTTCAGTTGTATGAATTGCTGCTTAAGGAATATGTTTATCTGTTTAATTTTGGGGAAAGGCAAGTTGTGTTTTGTAAAAAAAAAAAAAAATGCATATCAGTTATATGCATATATTATGTAATATAGTATTGCATAATTATGCATCTTTCTTTAAAATAAATGCCTCTTTTTTAATATTTTGTTATCTAACGCAATAACATTCATGTATTTATAAGCGTCCAAATGTGTTTTGTGGCCATTCACTTTAGATTAAATCTCCTATTTTCTTTTGGTTTACCATTTAATTGAAGTTATTTACTCTTCTCATGTTTTTAGCACTCACGCAGCAATGGCTGGTGTGTGACCCTATTCAGAATCGCTTTTTCTCATCTCTGATGTGTGTTTGTGTGTTTGACAGGTGGAGAGATGTCAGATCAGCAGGGAGTACCAGATCAGCAAGTCGCTGGGAAGAGCCAAGGAGGAGCAGGAGCGGTTTACAAGGTCCAAAGGCACTCATTTATACAGTTATTTTACACAGTCAAAAAGCCCAGAGGAAACACTTTTATAGCTCATGAGACTGAATTAATTTTTTTTAGTGTTTCAAGTATCAACTACAACTTGCGTTAAAAGACACAACGAGCCAATAGCTGACACACGGTAAGAGTACTGAGCTATAGATGAATGTGGAGAATAAATGTCATTTGAATTTGAACAAATTTGATGAGAAATATTTGAGTTCAAGGAATAGTTTAGCAAAAAATTTAAAAGTTGCTGAAAACTTACTCACCCTCAGGCCATCCAAGATGTTTCTTCATCAGAACAGATTTGGAGAAATGTAGCATTCCATCACTTGCTCACCAATGGATGCTCTGCAGTGAATGGGTGCCGTCAGAATGAGAGTCCAAACAGCTGATAAAAACATCACAATAATCCACATCACTCAATTAACATCTTGTGAAGTGAAAAGCTGCGTGTTTGTAAGAAACAAATCCATCATTGTGATGTTTTTCATTTCAAACCATTGTAAAAATATGAGTCCTCTATTCGTAATTATACTTTCTCCAGTGAAAAAGTCATCTGGTCTGAATCAGGAGAGAAATCTGCTCATATCAAGCACTGTTATTATGGATTATGGACATGTATTTGTCTTATAAACAGAGTTTTCCTCTTCACATGATGTTAATAGACTGGAGTGGTGAGGATTACTTGTGGATTATTGTGACGTTGGTTGTATTGTGTACTTGTGGATTACAGTTTTTCATCAACTGTTTGGACTCTCATTCTGACGGCACCCATTCACTGCAGAGCATCCATTGGTGAGCAAGTGATGGAATGCTACATTTCTCCAAATCTGTTCTGATGAAGAAACAAACTCATCTACATCTTGGATGGCCTGAGGGTGAATACATTTTCAATTAATCGTGAACTACTCCTTTTATACTGAGACTCTGATATTGACAGGTTTGAGACATTGTTGAAATCTCTTCTTACTTAATAGAGGAGACACATGTGAGGTTACTTCTTGAGGAGAAAATTCTGAACAGCAAATATCTCCATTTGTTCTTCATTTAATGTCATTGCTGTCTAGGGGAAACAAGAGCAGAATGAAGTTCTTCATTAAAATGAATGTGGCAATCTACATGAATGATTTTACAAATGACTTGCACAGAAATTCTGCTCGTCTTTCATGGATGAAACCCAAACAGTTTACGACTTAAAATATGTTGAATCATCTTAACAGGCCTCACTGTTTGAATTCGAGAACTTCCGTGGAAAAAAGGTCGAGCTGTCAGCAGAATGCAAGGACTTGATTGAGAAGAACTTGGAAAAAGTTGGATCAATCATAGTTGAGTCTTGCCCGTGAGTACATGCTCTCTACTGTCAAACCACATTATCTACAACCACAAAAGGAGCAATGAAGAATGTTCAGACTGTTCTTGAAAGCAAAAGTTTGAATATATGCAAATTAGATTTAGGAGAAAGGAGAAGGAGAATAGGAGAAGGTTTTCAGTAAGTTTTGTACACAAATGATAGCATATGACTTCAAAAAATTATAACATACAACTCAATGGACTACTTACTGTATATCAGTGTTTCTCAACTAGACCTTTCTTAAAATTGCTAATAATATAATATAATATAATTATTAATACTATATTAAAACAATCTAACTGAAAAAAATGCAAAAATACAATAAAGATGTAAAGATTAAATTATATATTTTTTCCCCTCTATAATATTTGTTTAGAACATCCAGTTCTTAAAACCTCTGCAAGCACAAAATAAATTGTGATTTATTAATCTACCTATACAGTTTATAAAACATAAATTAGAGCCAGTTTCTGAATGTAATGTAATTTAGATATAGTTCTGTTAATGTTATATTATATTTTTAATATTTTATTTGTTTATCTCAGTGTTATTATCCGGAATTAACAATACAACTTACTTGAAATAAAATAAACATTAACTGAAACAAAATTAAATATTGAAAAAATAATTAAACCTTTTCGTTAACTTTATTTCATTTCAGCTAGTTGGCAAGTAAAAAAATGATCATTTTCATTTACTAAGTACTAAAATAACTAAGTTAACTAAATAAACTAACTAAATAAACTAAAACTTAATAAAAGATATAAAAAAAACAAATAAAAACAGCAAAATTGAATATAAAAATATACATATAAAATATACCTCAAAATGCTAACAAAACTACTAGTATATACATGAAACTAAAATAACACTGGTTTACCTTCATGTCATGTGACTAATAAACAACACCAGAGACCCGTCAACATGCAAATGTATTGTTGAAATATTAACTTAAAATCACATTTAGCCTAGTGAAAAATAAATATACATTTATTAAAATAAAATATATATTTTTTTAAATATACATTTATTTTTGCTAAGTATACTACAAATACATTTACATATTTATGTACTTAATAAAAATCTCCTGCAGTTGTACTTTTCGTATACTGAACTGGAATACTACTTAAAGTCTGCTAACTTGGAACGACTCATTTTGTGCTGAATGCACTTTAATTGTGCAGAAGTAGTGCTGAAGTTCAACTAAATATATATGAAAGAATATTTTCTTTGTGCTAAAGTGCAACTATTGCAAGTATACTTTAGGTAGACTTTAAATATCTTGCATTTAAAGACCAATAATATTCAAAGCCCATACAATCCTTATCAATAGAGACATTAAAACACGTTTTATGCTTAATATTAAGAAATGTGCATTGTGAACAAGTAGCACTCCAAATAAAGTTTAATTAGAATTTTTTAAGTTAGTAAGTCTCGAGCAATATGTCAGTAAATATGTTAATAGATTTGAACTACTGTATACTTAGTAAGAAATAAATGTATTTAAAATATATTTCTTTTTTACTAGGGTACGTTCAAAGGGGTTCAGATGACAAAAAAATGTTTGTAAATTCCCTGCTTTAATCAAAAGGAATCATCCATTAATCCATCCTGATCTTAATGATCTTGTTCTAGATGGGTCGCCTTTGAGCAGAAGGGCTTTCTGGGAGAGCAGTTTGTTTTGGAGAAGGGAGAATATCCTCGCTGGTCCTCCTGGACCAACAGCCAGAGCAGCTACTGCCTCCTGTCCATGAGACCTCTGAGAGTGGTGAGAGTTCACCCCTCACACCTGCTTAAAGATCTGCTCTTCTGTCACGGCCCATTGAGTCTAGTGTTTACGCTCCATTACTAGGACAGCGCCGACCACAAACTACATCTGTTCGAGAACTGCAGCTTTGCCGGGAGAAAGATGGAAATCGTGGATGATGACATTCCCAGCTTGTGGGTTCACGGCTTCCAGGACCATGTGGCCAGTGCCAAAGCTGTCAACGGAACGTGAGTTTGAGATCGCTTTCATGCTGCTGTTGTCCAAAGACCATTAACTCACGAACCTTGATTTTTCAAGATGGTCTTGGTCTTTGTTTCAGTCCATACACTCTACAAAATGCTGGGTTAAATTCAACCCAGTGCTGGGTAAAATAGGGACAAACCCAGCAATTGGGTTGTTTTGACCCAGTGGTTGGGTTGTTTTGAACCCAACCGCTGGGTCAAAACAACCCAATAGCTGGGTTTGTCCCTTTTTTAACCCAGTGCTGGGTTATATTTAACCCAGCACTTTTTAGAGTGTATGCATTTACGCTTTACATTTTATCTTTTTTTTTTTCCCCTCTGAAAAACAAACCCATGACTTTGCTGTTCTTGGCACCATGCTCTACTGGTTTAACTCACATTAAAACTATAACCACTAACAAAATACTTAAAATAACATAAACATTAACTTAAATAAAACAGAATATACAGTACATAGAACAAAAATGTATTATGTATTTTATTTCAGCTATTTTCCAAGGCAACATTTCTCATTTGTGTTTAGTTTAGATTGAAGTAAAATAACCAAAAGTAAAATCTAAAACTTTAATTAAAAAAATAACTGTATAGACATATTTTAAATAAAAAAGTGAAAATGACAAAAATATCAAATTTAGTAAACCTTTAACTAAAATAAAATATAATATAAAATAAAAGAATTTCAATTCTTTATATTCTATAAGAATATAGAATATAAAATGGAAGAAAATATGTGACCCTGGAGCACAAAAGCAGTCTTAAGTCGCTGGGGTATATTTGTAGCAATAGCCAAAAATACATTGTATGGGTCAAAATTATCAATTTTTCTTTTATGCCAAAAATCATTAGGATATTAAGTAAAGATCATGTTCCATGAAGATATTTTGCAAATTTCCTACCGTAAATATATCAACTTCATTTTTGAGTAGTAATATGCATTGCTAAGAACTTAATTTGGACAACTTTAAAGGTGATTTTCTTGATATTTAGATTTTTTTGCACCCTCAGATTCCAGATTTTCAAATAGTTGTATCTCGGCCAGATATTGTCGTATCCTAACAAACCATACATCAATGGAAAGATTATTTATTTAGCTTTCAGATGATGTATAAATCTCAATTTAAAAAAATTGACCCTTATGACTGGTTTTGTGGTCCAGGGTCACATATATGAAAAGAAAATATAGCAATAAAATATAATTAAAAATATTAACAAAACATAATGAGTAAGTATACATTTAATAAAGGTAACATCAATAATAACAAATAAAGGACGATTTAAAATTTTTTTTAAAAAAAGAGCATTAGAAAAAGTGTCAATCCAAAACAAACTCAAATCTGACTCCATTTTGGTGTTTTTTTTTTCTTGTTAAATATTCTTTTTTACATGACAAAAGTAAATTGGATTGGATTCGAATGCTGTTTCATGTTGACTTTTAGTATGGAAAGTAAACCTACAAAGCAATCAGTTTCTATCATCTTCATGTTTATTTTTTTTTCTTGTTAAATAGTTTGTTTCACGTGACAAAAGTAAACTGGACTGCAATGCCATTTCATGCTGACTTTTAATACAGCAAGTAAATCTACAAACAATTAGTGTCTTCCATTTTCATTTTTATTCATGTAGAGATATCTTAAATTCATTTCTTATTTAAAAGTTCATCAATTTTAAACACACTCTTAAAAACAAAGGTTATTTTATTGTCGTTTTGGTTCCATGAAGAACCTTTCACATCCATGGAATCTTTCCATTGCACAAAAGGTTCTTTATAATGGACAAAAGTTCTTTAGCTTACAAAAAAAAGTTCTTCACACTAAGAAAAACAATGCTTCTTTTAAGAACTGATCACTGAAATGTTCTTTGGGGAGCCAAAAAATGGTTCTTTATTGACATTGATGCATCCATGAAGAACCTTTAAGATCCATGGAACCTTTCCATTGCACAAAACATTCTTTAAAGATTCTTCAGACTTAGAAACAAAAGTGGTTCTTTTAAGAAAGGTTCTTTGGGGAACCAGAAATGGTGCCTCTATGGCATCGCTGCGGAACCTTTATTTTTAAGAGTGTAGATATCCTAAAAAATGTATTTAATGTTTTCTGACATTGTTTCCGCACTCCAATCTCTTTCCTCAGGTGGGTGGGCTACATGTACCCTGGCTACCGTGGGTATCAGTTCGTGTTTGAACATGGCGAATACAAACACTGGAACGACTGGGGAGCCACAGAACCACAGCTGCAGTCCATCCGGCGTGTGCGTGACATGCAGTGGCACAAACGGGGCTGCTTCACCGTCCCCGTCCCCGACCCCGACCCGGCTCCCTCTGCCCTGCACCTGCTCAGAGGAGCATGAAGAAAGCTCGAAAGCAAAAGTGACTGCCTTGCCTCTTGTGTGTCTATCATTGGAAATAAAGGCCTCGGCCCCATGCTTTGATCTCTGACCTTTGGCTCGTGTCTCATTTGATTTCTGTTAGACTGATACAATGCTGAAAATAACACAAGTTTGAAGATGAAAATGCTGCACTAATCTGATACAGTAAAAAAAAAATACAGTAAAATCAGTGATAATGTTAAATATTATTACAATTCAAAAGAACTGTTTTCTATTTGAATATTTATTCCTGTGATGCGCAGCTGAATTTTCAGCATCATTACTCCACACTGTAAAAAATGACCGTGAATTTAACAGTAAAAGACTGTAAAAATGCTACAGTAAAAACCTGTTAAATGG
>NW_015536624.1:353260-357688 GCF_001515605.1 Sinocyclocheilus anshuiensis
GTATAATTTACAGTGAATAACCGTAAATTGACATTCCCAGAATTCCCTGTGTTACATTTCAAATTTGATGTTTTTTTGTTGAAATAACTATGTTTCTTCTTAGTTTTTTCTTATCAGTTTTGTATATTAGGTTTGTGTGTTACACCTAATGTTGTTAAATGAATGTTTATTGCATTATTTCAGTTTCATGTGTGTTACCATGATGGTGTTTAGTGCTTGTGTGAATGACACTGTGCACCTTCTATATATGTTATTATTTAAAAGCTGCTTGTGTTGGGCTTTGGTTCATCGTGTGACTTTCTCATCACCACCTGCTTTTGGTGGTTATCAGTGTATTACAAAGGTACAAAACAGATTTCAGTACTTCAATAGGTTGGTATATTAACATTATATAAGTTAATGAAATTACGGTATTTAACTGTAAATTTAAATTAAAACCGTAAAACCTAAAACGTTGCTACCGTATTTTTTACGGTAAAATTCCGGCAACCACAGCTGCAGTTTTTTTTACCGTAAATTTTACTGATTTTTTTTTACAGTGCAGTCTTCAGTGTCACATGATCCTTCAGAAATCATTCTAATATGCTCATTTGCTGCTCAAGCAACATTTCTGGTTATTATCAGTGTTGAAAGCTATTTCTGTGGAAGCTGTGATACATTTTTTTCTGGATTCTTTGAAGTTCAAAAGAACAGCATTTATTTGGAATAGAAATCATTTGTGACATTATAATTGTCTTTATTCTCAGTTTAATGTCAGTTTAATGCATTCTTGCTGAATAAAGAGTATTAATTTCCCCGAAATTTTAAAGGTAGTGTAACAATAAAAGAAAATTGTTTTGTTTTTGTTTGTTTGCTTGTTTGTTTGTTTTTAAGGAAGGAAATCCACAAGGAAGGAAATTCTAGGTCTGAAGTAATCATTCTGAACTATTTGCAAATAATATTTTAATATATGCACACATGCACGTCTCGTCACATGCAGATTAGGAACTACACAAATCACCAATTCTCAATTCAAAATGGCCATATTTGAGAAAAAAAGCTCGGCTAGTTTGCATCATATTGCTGTCACACATTTATTTCTAGCATTAAGCAGTTGTCAAATATTCAATATTTCGCTACTTCCATCTTACCCTGCTTACTTTGATTTGATTGGCCATCTCAATCACTTTGACATTGAGGAGCACTGTTAGACAGCTAAGGCAGACCAGACTAAAGTTGTAGCATAGATTGTAAACCTTTTTCTCATCATGTGCACCTCATGCACGATCGGTGCATAATTACAAGTGCACAAAATGCTTTATTCAGTTATTTCTAAACCATGCCTCCTTAAAAGTCAACATGAAATTAAGACTGAACTGATACAGTGTAATATTTTTTCATAACGTGTAACTTATAACACTACCCCGTTTATATTTTCTTCCCCTCCAATCATCTCCATCGTTATCTGCTCATGAATAGGCCTGCATCAGATATTTGAAGAAAAATGGCTTTTCAAGTGATCTGTATTTTTTTTAAATCTATCATTGCTCCTCTCAGTTTTTCTAAACAGGCCACCTATGGTCCATATCGGTGTGCATATGTGTGTACTTCTCTTTATTTCCTTTCATCCTCTTTATGTCTTTCCTGTCTCTTTGTAAGTCGTTGGCTCTTGGCAGGAGTTCAGCTGAGTCATGTGAACAGAGAACAAAGCGTGGCAGCCTCCAAAAATGACAACTAATGAAATAACTCTAATCTGATGTGGGCAGGCCAGGGCTGGGCTTGGCATGGTTTGGCATTGCTGTCATGAATGATGATGAAAAAATATGGCAAGCTTCCACTGCTGGTCCAAATCGCCTATCCATGGCATACCGATGAGGTTACCAAACCAGACTAGGCCTTTTCTATGCCTCGCCAAACAGGCAGATTTTGTGAAGAAAACACAGATGTGACTCTAAACTCTGATATCATCACTGTACTGTAGATGTTGAACTGCCTAAATATTTTGCAAGCTACTGTGAATCTCACATTATTGTGCAACAGATAATTATGAAATCTAGCATTTTGCAGATTAGTGGTAAACTAAAGCAGCTTCGGTTTAGTTTAAACTAATTCTTTTTATTATTATTTGTTACTTTTAGCTGCTAATGATTACATTTTTAATTTACTTATTATTTAAAAAAATAATTATAATGTAATTAATTTAAATAATTGAATCGAATTAGTAATGTTTACAAATTATTTTTGAATTGCATTATTATTTTTTTAGTAATTATTGTTTCATGATTTTTTTTTATTGTATGATTCATTTTTATTTTATTGTTATTAATTGCAATAATAATTATTATTAGTTGTTTATTATTAATTGTAAGAATTTTATCTAATTATGCTAATAATGTTTTTCATTAAATTACTATTTATTTGTACTAATTATTTTTCATTATTATTTTTTAACTGCTAATGGTTTTTTAATTGCATTATTATTCTTTTGTACTTATTTTTAACTGCTAATGATTCTTTTTAATTTAATTATTATTGTTTGCTCTTTTTTATTATTATTATTTTTAACTGCTAATGATTCTTTTTAAATAATTTTTCTAAATTTTTATTTTTTTTTAATTATCATTAAAACTAATTGATTTTTCTCCTTTATAAACTGAAAAATGGTGTAAGATTTACTCTGAATCAATTATCACGCAGAAATTGCTAGTACACTTCACTTATTACAAAGAAATGGCAAATAATATGAACAACCTTGAAACATTTTAAGTAGGAAGCTTGAAATATAATTTTTTTTTTGTAAAACATACTCTGATAATCTTTGTTTGTTTGCTTGTTTTTTTTTTTACAACTTTGAAAAATATAATTTTTACAGTATATTTGAAGGTCTTATTCTTATTCCAGAAACCAGGCATGTTTAATTCAAGCCATGAGCAATCAAAGCTAAATATCTTATTATGTGACTAAAAACCCGAATTTTCCATCCATTTATTTTGATGTATTAAAGACAATTATTTTCTCTCTATAACAGTTAGATGGTGCTGCAAACAAGCTCACTGGAAAACAGAACAGATGTTTGATGTTTATTCAAATGAGATTTGAAATAATTGCATTCTTTCTAGCAGTTCCTGAAAACAGAAGAACAACAGAAACATGTCACAATTTGAAATTCTATTTTAGAATCAAACGTTTTTGTTTTTTTTGACAAGTTTCCCCAAGGGCTTTTAATAACCCTATAGTTTCATTGTTGATTTGTACGTTTCTTTTCTTCTGTCTGAGAAGGTTCACATTGATCCGGGCCATAGATGTTTTTGTGAAGCCAGTCAGCTGCGCTCTGGTGCTCAAAATGTTTTGTTGCTCATCCAGTTGGCTTCAGCAGTTGTGAAATCATGAGATTTCCTGGCATTTTAAATCATTACACACAATATGATATCATTAGAACGTTTCTTCTGCTTTGTATTCAGGCCTTTGCTGTCCTGAAAACAGTGTGTGTAGCTGAGAAGTGTCTAAAGGCCGTTATTGAGTCTTTCTACAAAACATATCGATGAGGTTACCAAACCAGACTAGGCTTTTCTGTGCTTCACCAAACTACTAGTGCAGGCAGATTTTGGTGAGGAAAACACAACTGTGTTTGTGCCTCTAAACTCTGATATACTCACTGTACTGTAAATGTCAAACTGTTTAAATATTTTGCAAGCTACTGTGAGTCTCACATTATTGTGCAACAGATAATTATACTGATAAAATCTAACATTTTGACTGAAACATTAGTAACTTAACCAGCTTCATTTTGGTTTTTAATTATTTTTTTATCATTATTTTTAACTGCTAATAATCATTTTAAAATGATTTTAACTGCTATTTTTAATTGAATTATTTTTTTTCTACTAATTATTTAACTATTTTTAATTATTTTGTTTTTTAGAATTTACTTTAAAACTATTTTATTCAGAAATTGCTAGTAAATTTCACAAATAATTACAAAGAAACTGAAATTTTGAAGTAGAAAAAACTGAAATAGCCAAATGCAATTCAGTAATCTTTGTTTTTCTTTCTTTCTTTTTTTTATTTTACATTCTGAATCAATAACCAATTTAATGTTAGTCTGATGAAATAATCAAACGAAATACTGTGGTGAAAGAGTGTGTTTTTGAAAGAAGTCTTGTTTGCTTCATATTTCTGTGGAAACTGTGAATAGGAAGTTCAAAAGAACAGCATTTAAACAACATAGAAATGTTTTGTAATATTATAGATGTCTTTACTGTCACCTTTGATTAATTTAATGCACCCTCGGTGAATAAAAAATAAATAAAATAATAATCCTACTGACCCTACACTCTAAAAAATGCTGGGTTAAATTGAACCCAACCGCTGGGTCAAAACAACCCAACCTCTGGGTCAAAACAACCCAACCGCTGGGTCAAAACAACCCAACCGCTGGGTCAAACCCAC
>NW_015536624.1:358488-362395 GCF_001515605.1 Sinocyclocheilus anshuiensis
CTGGGTCAAAACAACCCAACCGCTGGGTCAAAACAACCCAACCTCTGGGTCAAAACAACCCAACCGCTGGGTCAAAACAACCCAACCTCTGGGTCAAAACAACCCAACCGCTGGGTCAAAACAACCCAACCTCTGGGTCAAAACAACCCAACCGCTGGGTCAAAACAACCCAACCTCTGGGTCAAAACAACCCAACCGCCGGGTCAAAACAACCCTACCGCCGGGTCAAAACAACCCAACAGCTGGGTTTGTCCCTTTTTAACCCAGCGCTGGGTTATATTTACCCAAGCATTTTTTAGTGTATAAACTTTTGAATAGTAGTGTATATTACATATTTATATTATTTTCCAAATATATGCTATTTCTAAGATGCTTGATAAAATGAAGAATTAATTGCATAAAAGAAAGCAGTTACTGTTATAAGTACAGTAAATCCTGCCTTGATTCAGTATTGAAGTGTGCTTGTTTTGGAGAGCAGGAATAGCCCAGGTAAACACAGATGTCCTTACATTCCTCACGCGGTTCCCCTGCAGCGCTCTGACCACCGCTCACTTCACCATGGACATGGACGTGTGAATTTAGAGTGGGTTCAGTCGATTCCCAAAGAGCCTGAAGCTTTCAGCAGCCTGTTCACAGCTGATGAAACATGGGATATCCCAGTGTCTAATGATAGCCAACAGCTCCCCGCAACTGAGCCACCAACGCTAACCCACACAGTCTTCACCCTCAACACAACAGAAAGCACTACAGATGACAACAGTCTGAAATTCACCGTATAGCCTATCTGTTGTCATTTCTGTAATTGTGCACTGGATGATCCACCATAAGAACATGCTGAAGCTGCTGTGCAGTGCTGACTCTGGTGACTTGATCACTGTGTAATGTATAAGTTGACGAGGCATTGCGTGAGATTTCATGTGTGTGCTATTAATGCTGTCTAACTGAGCTAAACACACGGGAAAGCAAAGACAGCTTCACACAACTGCTTCATCGTTACTTCATGCAGATACTACACATATATGCATTCAACTTCAATCAAATGATGTTTCTGATCATATTTTGTAATAAAAAAAAATGCAAAATCAATTTGGATGTATTTATTAGCATTTTGATAAAGTGTATTCACACACACTTCATCTAAATACATATTTTATTTATTTTTCGTTTATATATAACTCTATAATCATTCTTTTATATTTGGTTATTATTATTATCATTATCATCATTTGCATATTATTGCATGTTATGTTTTAATATCATTTTAATAGTTGCATTATTACAATAAATATTAGCACCATTAGTGTTTGTTGTATTACTTGTTAAATTCTTTTCTTTTGTAGTATTTATATATTATTTAAATATTTAATGTTATATTATTATATGTATGAATTTATTACCATGCATTTTTTTGAATATTTTTATTATAAAATTAACTATTAGCACCCATTATTATTGTATTGTAATATTTATTTAATTATATTCTTATATCTAAGGTAATAATATGTGACCTTATGTGTCTTAAGGACATGTATATTTGTAGCATTAGCTTGTGACAAAATGATCGATTTTTCTTTTATGCCAAAAATCATTAGGATATTAAGTAAAGATCACGTTCCATGAAGATATTTAGTAAATTTCCTACCGTAAATATATCAAAATGTAATTTTTGATTAGTAATATGCATTGCTAAGAATTCTTTTGGACAACTTTAAAGGTGATTTTCTCAATATTTAGATTTTTTTGCACCCTCAGATTCCAGATGTTCAAATAGTTGTATCTCGGCCTTGTATCCTAACAAACCATACATCAATGGAAAGCTTATTTATTCAGCTTTCAGATTCAATTTCAAAAAATTGACCCTTATGACTGGTTTTGTGGTCACATATATATTATATTATATATTACAAGCAGTGTTGGGGAAAGTTACTTTTAAAAGTAATGCATTACAATACTGCCTTACTCCCTAAAAAGTAACTAATTACGTTACTTAGTTACTTTTTATGGAAAGTAATGCGTTATATTACTTTTGCGTTACTTTCACGTTACTTTTTAAATATGAACAGGGCTTGATTGCTTTTAATATAAGAAGTTCTATTTATAGCAAATGTAAAAGCCCTTTCACACCAAAAAGTGTAATGAATAAACCTCAGGCTGAAGGAAAAGTAAATTCACGTCTGTACAGTAGAACGCAGGAGAAGAAGGTTCAACACTCTTCAGCAAACTCGCGTTACTTGTAATGCGTTACCCCCAACACTGATTACAAGTAATATTTTATTACCATGCTCATATTCTTTTTATAAATAAATTAAATATTAGCACTCATTATTATAATTTTTGTATATTTTCTAAATTAATTGTGTGTGTGTATGTGTGTGTGTGTGTGTGTGTGAGAACAAATAGCAGGCCTATCAAATTAAATGTTAGCACCAATTATAATTATAGTAATAAGTATCGCTTTTTATTTCTCCTCTTCCCTACTACTAGTTTCGCTTCTGTTTCAGTTTTTATAACCATTTCTTACTATGTGTCAGTAAGTTGTTGTTTTTTAGCGTGTAAGTTTGGCAGTGTTATTTTTTAGGATTACTGAAACTACTGTCGTTTGATTTGTATTTGTTATTTATTAAGCGTCTGCTAAATGACTAAATAAATAAATAAATAAAAATAATTATTTGTACGTTTTTGGTTATAATGCGTTTGCAATAATTTTGTCATCTTTTCATAGTTGTGTACGCTTTTCCTAATCAGTGTGAGCGAGCGCTGCGCGTGCTCGACTCACCTCGGGCTCGCGCAGCTCGTGCACGTAAGTTAAAAACTTCTCCGCGTGCGATTGCGGAGCGCGCACGAGACACGACACATAAATCACGGGCTCCTGCTCCGGTTCCCGAGTCAGAACCACCGCGAAACATGGACGACTTAGGTGAGTATGAGCCGCTTTGACGTTTGACGTCGGATCATCGCGAAAGGAGAAGTTTGACGCGACGCTAGAGCGCTGGATAGACGCTGTAGAAGCGGATGGAGCGCGGGGCCGCTGCCAACGTCAGCGCGACTGCAGCAACACGCTCGCTCGCGCCGCTGGACGCCGGGTTAAAGCTGCTCTTATGCGGTGTATTCATGTATTCCAGCTTGTTGTGTGTTGATGCTGCAGTGTTGCAGGACTCCGGTTGATTCATTCTTTACAGCCGCTTCCCTCGCAACACTGTGAGATTAATATCAGACCCTTACTAGCGCAAAACCGCTTTGAGCTTTATATTTGTCCTTAAATGCAGAAGTGTAGAGCATTCTTTTGTTGCTAATTATTGTGCATAGTTCCCGTCTGGTTGATTTTTAGTGTAGCTTCTGCAATGTGTCAACAAAACAACAATCTGTCATTTTGCAACCGACCTCAAAACTTCACAAATACGCACCTAAAACTTTCTGCTGGTTTTGATGGTGTGCATGTGATTGCATTGCCTTTACTGGAGGAATCGGCACACATGGCATGCCAGGACACTTTTATTTCAAAACCAGTAGTTATTAATGTTGGCAATTAACTAGTAGTGGTGGCGTACTGTAAGACAGTTGATCCCATAATCTTCAGCTTGATGTTGTAACTTGTTGACTTGTTGCCCAAGGCAATGAGAAAACGAGCCTTATCTAACTCATCTCAGTATTACTGCCTTGACGCTGTTGAGTGGAGTTTTCATGAGTGACGCGTTGTTTAGTGAAGTTATTTTCGTTCATCTCAAGCATTTGTTTAGACATGAATGTGGGAGCAGGGTCAGAAATTAACCAGGACTGGTGGCTAAAATGCCAAAATTAAACTAACAAAATGGCCTTAGATATGGTGCATTCCTCTTTTTATTTGATATGTGCACTCTAAAAAAATGCTGGGTTAAATACAACCAAGTGCTGGGTAAAATAGGGACAA
>NW_015536624.1:363659-385876 GCF_001515605.1 Sinocyclocheilus anshuiensis
ATACAGATTTAATTGATTTCTTTCCCAAATTGCACTGACTACTCTGAGACATACGGCCCTATAATTTCCGCGATGCAGAAAACACAGACTGGTTCGCACACTCTAAAAAATGCTGGGTTAAATACAACCAAGTGCTGGGTAAAATAGGGACAAACCCCAGCACTGGGTTGTATTTAACCCAGCATTTTTTAGAGTGTGTGGAATGGATAGTGCTGGGCGGTATGACCGAAAATTGATATCGCTGTATTTTTCAAAATTATACCGGTTTCACGATACATGACGGTATTTTTTTTTCATGCATGACCGGGTGTTAACCATATTTTCTACTGATTGAGAGAGGAAATACTGTAGTATATTGACTTAGAATGCCCTATTTTACTGTCATGATGAGTGAATATTGTCAAAAAATACCACACTAAATAGTGACTAAACACGACCCCTTTTAATACATGTTAACCAGGAGTCACTCTCATTTATTATCGCAGCATCGTCTGATAAAATCAACATGCATCTACACTAAAGAGCGGCTATGCGGTTGTTTTGGCTATATTACTTTTTTGTCTCATGCAGCGCACTGCCTGCGTCTGAGTAACAAACTAAAAAAAACAACAAACAAAAAAGTGCATGTGATATTAACAGACGAACTATGCTCATATTTATAATTCCAAACAATCAGTAAGCGACAGGTGCTTGGAAACGCTGTTTTGTACTCATTTATTGATGAGTCGGCTGCGGTGCGGCTAACTGAATGCGCTGCTTCTCCGCCGCTCACTGCACAGAACAGACGCTGAGAGAGGTGACACTTCTCCGGGAAAGTCAGACCTCGCGTTCGGTATGAACCGGTATACCGCCCAGCACTATGTGTGGACTCTTTTTGACTAATTTAATTAAATTTTTATCTAGGCTTGTCAAGTGTTGCCTTTAGTTCACTTTGTTAGAAATTAGTTTGAAAGGACTAAGTTTGACATTCATGGACGGCAATGGAAAAATGCACTCATAAATGTAAAAGTTGCCATTGAAAATGAATATTGTCCCTTAAGTTAATTTCTGATGCTACGTGGGGAGTAAACCAGTTAACGTGTATTTAGTGTTGTACTTCAACTTTACACATCAGATTAGACTGTTGTATGTTAGATACCAGTCTTGCAAAAAGCATGTATATTGAGATTTTTATCATAGCTAGAGGGAATGCTAGCAAGATGTCTTTATTGACGAAAGCTACGTGCATTGGTTTTTCTAGGTTTGAATAGATTCAATCCAACTACAGGTTCTGAATGAAATGTGTAATTCCCTTAACATTGTCAGAGACCATATTTTTTTGCAATGGTTTGTTATTTGAAGGAATAAGGACATGCATGATTTAAGTATTTAAGGGAATAAAGCCAAAGAAAGAAAAACTCTTAAAAGAACTAGAATTATGCAAATATGCAAAATAGTTTTATTTTAAAATATGCACACATTCTCTCTTAATCGCATGCCTAATTTGTCAAAAACTACTTACTTCATTAGCCTTATATTTCTTGTCTCATTGCATTCTGTTATGAATTACATGAATCATGTAAATTATAGCCTATATTTTCAATTAAAAATCTGACAGAACATCAAGAAGTTTGCATCACCGGATATTACTGTCAGTCGTTGAACATTGTAAAACAGTTGTCAATTTTCAAACGTTTAGTTACGTCTTACTTCGCTCTCTTTCATGGTTAAAACTGGAATTAATTGTTAGCTTAGGTCAATGGTAAAGCATGAAGAATGTCAAATATTGAACATTTGGCCATTTCTAATTATTGACGGGGGGAAATGTCTATTCTGGTTATGGCCCTATGCAAGTATGCAACCTCAAATGCTTCACAAGCTCGATTTTGTGCCATTGTTGCATTCTGAAATGCATCAGACCATAATTCATAACTCAACAGAAGTAGCCTATGCATTGCGTTCTCAACATGGCTCAACATTTAGGCTGATGAAAACTGTCCGATGCATTGATTTAACAAATGCTATTTAACAGATTTTAAGATCTGCACAACTGTCTTTATTAATCAAACAGAAATTTCCATCAGGCTTCGCTTAACTGGATATTTTTTCCCAGATTGAGGTTTTTACACAACAACTTTTTATTGCATGTAGATAGATGTACTGTAGCTATTGTCTCATGCCCAGTGTGTTTCACTAGAGCAGGTTTGGGTGTCGTATTGCAACTAAAGAGTCTTGCATGAGCTAATCGTCATGTGATTTTAGACAGAATTTTTTTTTTTCATGAAATGAGTCAAGATGCTGGGCAAAGCTTCAGTCTTTCAAACACACAAACCTATATTTAGCAGTGATATGTGTCATCCTGACAGCGCTTTAGTGTCCGTCTCGTCTGTTCTCTTACTGATCACAGGAGCTGTCTAAACTCTGTAATACAGATTGGCATAAGTGACTTTTCATTGCAAGACTTTGCTGAAATTTGATTATACTATTGGGTCATTCTCTGCCAAATCATCCAAATTTCAGAAACTTCCCTGGCAAAAATCTTGGGGTTTGTTAATGTGTACAATTGAATGATTTACTCATGAAGCCACATTAAGAGTCCAGTATCTCTGGAACTGAACCACATGGGGCCTAAAAATGAAGATACAGTAGCAAAAGAAAAGCTTGTTAAGAGCCAGCATCCAAAAGGATATTGAGATGTCTTTAATATTTATTGAGTTACAAGCATTCAGACTTAAATTAGTTTTCCCCCTCCAATTTGGTTCCAAATCTAAGGTGAAAATTGTCATTTTGATCCACAAAATAGTGGATTATTCTGTAAATATACAACCATGACATTTAATATTTTGGCTTTCATCACTATTTAGGATTGTCTTGATAATAATTTACTAATGGAGCCACATTGCAATCCCAGTATCTCTGGAATCAAACCAAATGGGGTCTTAAACATGAAGATATCAAAAGTTAGGTATGGTAGGAACCAACATCCAAAAGGATATTACTATATCTTTTATACTTTTTGAGTTACAAGCATTCAGTTCTTTTTTCCATTTTTGAACTGTCACCATTGGCGTATAATGCAACAAGGATTGCTAAAGTCAATGGATTTTAGTAATAGACCTGACAATCTCTGTGTAAAAATAAAATAATGATACTGCCATCTTTCTAAAGTCATTTTCCCCTTCCTGCAATTTGGTTCCAAATCTCAGGTGAAAATTGTCATTTTGACCCACAAAATAGGGAATTACTCCATAAATACTCATCCTTGACATTTAATATTTTGGCTTTCTTCTTCATGTATGTAGATTTGCATCACAATCTGATTCCAAAGCCATTTCAAGTGGTTCTCTGCACAAATATTCAGCAGCGTTGGAGATGTGCAGATCTTTCTTGTTGAGTTCAATTGCTTTTGTTATGTGCAAACTGTGCACAATAAGACCAAGAGTGTGCATGAAGAAAGTAGTCTCCTGTTGACTTCAGTGCACTTTCACCTCATCTCTTCAGGCCTGCATCGACTGTGTCCTAAATGGTACACAAACAGTGGTGTCTTTCTCCTCGGCAGTGGAGCGTAGATCGAGGCAGGCATTGAGGTCGCAGGTGTGAGCGTTTTTTTTTTTATTTTGTTTTTAGCCAGGCCTCTCCTGTAACCATAAGCCTGCATTGTGGGCTGTGGAGGACCGCTTGAACCTAAAAAACCTGTACGCCAGCGTCCTTTGCAGTGTATTGTTCCCTGAGACAGTTAATGTGACGTGCTTAAACAAACAAATCTGTCTGTGTGTGTCTCTTAGTGCATTTTTTAAAAGTTTCATGTGTACACGACAAAGTTTTCAAAGTGATTCGCGTTTACATAAATCTACGAAAACGGCCAAAGACGCTGTATTACGTATGCCAGGCCAGTAGTTGGCGCTGTCACCTTGTTAGTAAACAGTACCTGTTTCCGTGTGCATATGATGCATCTCCGCTGTTGGTTGTAATATTGGTGAAGTAAATCCACACTTTTTAGCTTGTTATCAAACTCTTAAACAGCAACAACAGTACCATGTACTCCGCCATTGTTGTGTATGTTTGTTCGCGCTTGCCTTTAAAATCGCCATGTACTGCGCATGTCTACATACCTAACACGTACTACACACGCGCATGACGTCACCGTTTTCAAAGATTCCCGTTTTGGGTGTTTACACGGAAATGACAATGGTGGCGTTTTCAAAAACTTGCACTTTGAAACCTGTTTTCAAAAATATGCGTTTTCAGTTCCCAAAACGGCGTTGTCGTGTAAACAAACAGGCAAAACACATGAAGTTTCCCGTTTTTGGCTGAAAACGTTGTCGTGTAAACGGCCCCTAAGTGTAGAGAAGTCTGATTCATTGTAGCTAATCAGATTACACTACCGTTCAAATATTAGGAGTATTTACAATTTGTTTGTTTTTTTAAGTAGTCTTATATGCTTAACAGGGCTGCATTTATTTGATAAAAAATATGATTTGATATTAAAATTCTTTTTGTTTGAATATATATTAAAATGTAATTTATTCATGTGATCAAAGCTGAATTTTCAGCATCGTTACTCCAGTCTTCAGTGTCACATGATCCTTCAGAAATCAGTCTAATATATGATTTGCTGTTTCTTATTACTATCAATGTTGAAAACCGCTTCATATTTTTGTGGAAACAGTGAAACATTGCTTTTCAAATTCTTTGATGAATAGAACGTTCAAAAGAACAGCATTTATGTAAAATAGAATCTTTTGTAATTTAATACATCCTTGCTGAATTGCTATTCATTTTTCAAAATACTAACCCCAAACATTTAAACGGTAATGCATGTACATTAGTGTAAGTGTACATTGTTACATTACACAGCTACTTACTAAATAAATAAGTAAAAATCCATAAAACACAGGAGAGCTGAAGGAGTGCTGAGGTTCTGCTGTTCACTTGTGTGTTTATGATCGCCAGGCAACTGCACAAAAACACAAACGGACAGAATTAGACACACACAAGTAATTTATTATAGCAGTGTCGAGTGTGTGGTGAAATTTGGACTGATCTTTAATACTGATTGTGTACTGATAAAATGTAAAATTGCAAAAGATACGTCTAAAATGTATCTAGATGCATCTAAGATGAGAAATGCATTTCTTGATTTAGTTTATTTGCCTGGGCGTTCTAGCTAAATTATGTCTTGATATTTTTCAGTGTTTGGGACATGTAATAGCCGTTTTCACTGTTTCCACAAAAATATGAAGCATCACAAGTGTTTTCAACATTGATAATAATCAGCAATGTTCCTTGAGCAGCAAATCAGCATATTAGAATGATTTCTGAAGGATCATGTGACACTGAAGACTGATGCTGAAAATTCAACTTTGATCACAGGAATAAATTACATTTTAAAATATATTCAAATAGAAAACGGTTCTTTTAAGTTGTAAAAATATTTCACAATATTACTGTTTTTACTGTATTTATGATTATGTTCTCAAAGGTTTAAATGTTCTTAAGCACTGAATATGTATTTGTCCAGTAATTGGGTTAAAGAGTGAGCTGTCATTCGGTTTTAGTTCAAGCTCGATGATAATAGTCTCTATGATCAAGGCCTGGATGTTTAACCTGGTCCACCCTTGTGTGCCCAAGATGACATTTATCTAAATGATCTGGTGAGAATCAGAAAAGATTGCGTGTAATTAAGCATTCTTTTATGTCTGACCTAAACCATCTCAGACGCTCTGTGAGTTTGCTGATGTTTGTAGGGCTAAACTGTGATATGCTGTTGTACATAGTGTGAAATTGTGGTGTACGAGCACATTAGCACTCAACCGTTGAGTTCGCTGCATGCATTAAGATGCAACACTGTGGTTTGGTGATGTGTTGTATGTGAGTTAAAGAAAGCTCACCTAAAAAAAGAAAGTTCCTAATTTACTCACGCTTGAGTTTTATTTTTGTCTGTGAAACACAAAATGAGATGTTTAGCAGAATGTCTAAGCATCTCATTTCCATATGATGAAAGTGCATGGTGATTTCTGAAAAGGGCAAAAATATGGAAGCATGTTTTTTCTGAGTTTGATTCTTGCTGTTTTTTTCTTTTGTTGTTGTTTTGTTTCTCACACACACACACACACACAATTGCAATTTTTTTTAGTGCTGTCAAATAGTGCATCCAAAATAAAAGTTTTCTTGACATAATATATGCGTGTACTGTGTATATTTATTATGTATATATAAATGCACACACATACAGTATATTATTTTGAAAATATTTACACGTATATATTTATATTCTATCATTTAATATAAATATATTTAATATTTAAACAACATTTTTCTTAAATATATACATGCATGTGTGTGTATTTATATATACATAGGCCTAATAAATATACATAGTACACATACATATATTATGTAAACAAAAACTTTTATTTTGGATGCGATTAATCGCGATTAATCATTTGACAGCACTAGATTTTTTATCTAACAATTATGACTTTTCTCACAATTGCGAGTTTATTTTCACAATTTTTTACTTGCAATTTGAGTTTTATCTTGCAGTTCTAAGAAAAAGCGTTAGAATTACTGTTACAATTACAGTCACTGTTTTAAAGCAGACTAATGTGGATGAGTTAAAATGACTGTATGAACTTCACTTGGTGACTGTTAGTCACATTGCAAACACTCTTGCAACGGTTCCTTTTCTGGGAAAGAGCGTTTGGTTGTGATGTGTAAACACTGAGTGTTTGGTAAATGGTGAAACGCTCCAACCTGAGCACACACACACACACACACACACACACACACAGGCTTCATGGTGAAGTGCACAGGTCCAAACTGTGACACATTTGTATGTGTTATGATGAGAGAATGTGATAATTTTATCTTCCTCGTATAGCTTTATTCTGTGTTTTTGTGCTGTGAATAGCTGTGACTTTCAGACTCAGATTAACTTGAATTTATCAAGAGCATCATCTATTTGCAAGGCAGATATGGTCACAACACATAGCTGAACACTTTCTCACAGCCGAAAGCTTATCTTGTCTTGTCGTGAATACCACATACTGTGTTGCGAGTAACAATAGGTTTTGTGTTTGAGATGCCATACTGAGCAATTAATTGAGTTAAGTCTTTTTCTCAATTTCTCATTTGATACATTTATCATTTTTAGTAATGTTGTAAGGCAAGATAGATTAAGTAGAAAAAATAATGTACATTATTTATTGAAAAGTAAAAATGTGTATATTTATATTTTTTCTCCTTAAATGCTATATTTATTTTTTTCTCCTGTAATATTATATTATTTTTTTCCTTAAAATATTGTATTTTCTCTTTAAATATTATATTTATTTTTATTTATTATATTTATTCATTATATTATTTATTTGTTATATTTATTTTTTATTTTCTCTTTTTATGTGTTTGTTTATTTATTTATTTATTTTTATTTTTTATTTTCTTGTTATAATATTTTAAGAAGAAAAATAAATATAATGTTAAAGGAGTAAAAATAAATATATGAGGGGGAAAATAAATAAAATATTTTTGAATTTGTTTCTTAAATATTGTATATATTTTTCTCCTTTCAAAATTATATTTTCTTCTCACTTTCTCTCTCTCTCTCTCTATATATATATATTCTTAAATATTATAAATATGTTTTAATTTTTTTTTCTTGTTAAAGGTTTATATTTATTTTTATGTTGTGTTGAACGAGCCTGGTCTCATGAAAATGCGTATAAATAGTATGCCAAATAAAAACGAAAACTCGTGGTGTTGATACGCAAAAATGGACTTTGGCGTGCATATGATACTCAGTTTTCGCGTGCATATGATACGAAATTTGTTGGTGTGCATATGATATGCCGTTTTCGCATACATATGATACGCATCTACCCCACAACCCTAAACCTACCCATCGCATAGCATATACATGCCGAAGTCCATTTTTGTTTTTATTTGGCGTACTATTTATACGCACTTTCATGAGATCGGGTTGGTTGATCACATGCTGTATAGTTTGTGGCAATAGTATGCTCTGGTCTGTGCTAAATATAGTTGGAAATGCTTTCTTTAGAGAACAAATATCGCCACTCCTGTTTTTTCCCAGTAGTTGTTTTTTCCAGCTGACCAAGTGACTACATTTCAATTAGTCATTCGTCATTTAAACCGGTTAAAAAGAAATGAAGTGCATCTCATCAGCATTCAGCACAACCGACATGCAAATGTTGGATATCTCTGTTAACCTAGTTAGATAAATTTAACACGCCTCTGACAAGTCCTGCTGTCAGGATAATTACTGGTCTACTCTGTAAACGCTTTCTATGCCCAGAATTGGCTTTGCATTTTCCCTGACTTTAATCTAAGTGATGCATTTGGCATGACGATCAGAGACGTTCTGCACGAGTCTAAACAGGCCAAAGCATCTGAGGAATTCCCAGCACAACTTTCTGCCCATCAGATAGAGAGACGGAGGGATGGGGAGGGCGAGAAAGCTCATGGGAGAACGGTTGGATGCAGGAATGTTGAGTAGAGACTTGCACATTTATTCTCCTGTTCCTTCTTTGTGCTTCTCTCATTGACAGTACAGTAACTCTCAGGTCACATGTCTGTATGCGTGATGCCGAACATATCTTGTCTGGTCTGTAGGATTAGGCTTTGAATCCCAGGCATATTATGACCAAGACTGGGTAGCATGTGCTTAACCACTTATAAGTTCTTTAAGTTATTTCCTTGGATCCCATAGGTTGCAGGCGGAGATAGTTTGGGCCCGAGCTCTTGTTTTCTCTGGAACAGTAACTACTTCACATGCTCTTTGACTTCCCGTCTAATGAGTATTTTGTTTTTTGTTTTGTTTTGTTTTGTTTTGTTGTGTTTTGTTGTTGTTTGTTGTGTTGTTTGTTTTGTTTTGTTTTGTTTTGTTTTGTTTTGTTGTGTTTTGTTTTGTTGTGTTTTGTTGTGCTGTGTTGTGTTGTGTGTTTTGTTGTGTTTTGTGTTGTGTGTTTTGTTGTGTGTTTTGTATTTTTATGTTTTGTATTTTATTTTTATTTTGTACTTTTTATTATATTATATTTTATTTTGTCATTAATCTTTTTCTTTTCTTTTATATTTTGTATTTATTTTGTACTTTTTATTTTATTTCATTTCATTTTATTTTATGAAAGAAAATTAGAAATTTTCATGTTTTTAGATAAGTCAGAATAGCTGTGTTGTCGTCTGCCGATGTTCAGGATGGATCTTTTTTGTTCTTCGGCTCAGAGTCACTGTCTGTCTGTGTGTGTTCACTTCCTCCGTATGACCACATCTGTGTCATCAGCTGCATTGCTTCATCATTGGTTTATAGTTAATTTCAAGATTTTTTGACCACAAGTAACACAAATGTACCGTAGCCTGCAGCAGATTCTTCTCATGAGAAGGCTATCATTTTCGATGAACTGTGACTTATACTGTGACTCTCAGGTTATTAATGAGATGGTCCGCTAGTATAAATAGCAGTTTGATAATGATACTGGACTGTCGCTCTCTCTTTCTGTCTGTGTGTTTGACTCAGAGCTGGTAATTGGTCCCAAATGCCGTCTCTCTGACAGAATCATAATTAAAAAATACACAGCCTTAAATATAGAGGAGCCAGAGGACACGATCTCCAACGAGGAACAGCACATTTTATGCTTTCACTCTCCTTATGCAGCTTTTAAGTAATTAACAGGCCAACCTTGAATGTTTGCTCAATTAATATGTCACATACTGTAAGTTGAGCAATACACTGTCATTTTGGTGTATCTTAGAATATATTTTTTATTCTTAAGTGCATTATAATTAATTAATTTAAGTGATTGCTGGAGCAGTTATCAGTAGTTCATACGTGAATTGTTTAAAAATTATTGTATTTTCAAAATATTTTAGCTTAGTCAATAAAATGCATCCCTTCTGAATAAATCCATTTACATTTATTTATATATATATATGTATATGTATATGTATATGTATATGTATATGTATATATATATATATATATATATATATATATATATATATATATATATATATATATATATATATATATATATATATATATATATATATATATATATATATATATATATATATATATATATATATATATATATATATATATATATATATATATATATATATATATATATATATATATATATATATATATATATATATATATATATATATATATATATATATATATATATATATATATATATATATATATATATATATATATATATATATATATATATATATATATATATATATATATATATATATATATATATATATATATATATATATATATATATATATATATATATATATATATATATATATATATATATATATATATATATATATATATATATATATATATATATATATATATATATATATATATATATATATATATATATATATATATATATATATATATATATATATATATATATATATATATATATATATATATATATATATATATATATATATATATATATATATATATATATATATATATATATATATATATATATATATATATATATATATATATATATATATATATATATATATATATATATATATATATATATATATATATATATATATATATATATATATATATATATATATATATATATATATATATATATATATATATATATATATATATATATATATATATATATATATATATATATATATATATATATATATATATATATATATATATATATATATATATATATATATATATATATATATATATATATATATATATATATATATATATATATATATATATATATATATATATATATATATATATATATATATATATATATATATATATATATATATATATATATATATATATATATATATATATATATATATATATATATATATATATATATATATATATATATATATATATATATATATATATATATATATATATATATATATATATATATATATATATATATATATATATATATATATATATATATATATATATATATATATATATATATATATATATATATATATATATATATATATATATATATATATATATATATATATATATATATATATATATATATATATATATATATATATATATATATATATATATATATATATATATATATATATATATATATATATATATATATATATATATATATATATATATATATATATATATATATATATATATATATATATATATATATATATATATATATATATATATATATATATATATATATATATATATATATATATATATATATATATATATATATATATATATATATATATATATATATATATATATATATATATATATATATATATATATATATATATATATATATATATATATATATATATATATATATATATATATATATATATATATATATATATATATATATATATATATATATATATATATATATATATATATATATATATATATATATATATATATATATATATATATATATATATATATATATATATATATATATATATATATATATATATATATATATATATATATATATATATATATATATATATATATATATATATATATATATATATATATATATATATATATATATATATATATATATATATATATATATATATATATATATATATATATATATATATATATATATATATATATATATATATATATATATATATATATATATATATATATATATATATATATATATATATATATATATATATATATATATATATATATATATATATATATATATATATATATATATATATATATATATATATATATATATATATATATATATATATATATATATATATATATATATATATATATATATATATATATATATATATATATATATATATATATATATATATATATATATATATATATATATATATATATATATATATATATATATATATATATATATATATATATATATATATATATATATATATATATATATATATATATATATATATATATATATATATATATATATATATATATATATATATATATATATATATATATATATATATATATATATATATATATATATATATATATATATATATATATATATATATATATATATATATATATATATATATATATATATATATATATATATATATATATATATATATATATATATATATATATATATATATATATATATATATATATATATATATATATATATATATATATATATATATATATATATATATATATATATATATATATATATATATATATATATATATATATATATATATATATATATATATATATATATATATATATATATATATATATATATATATATATATATATATATATATATATATATATATATATATATATATATATATATATATATATATATATATATATATATATATATATATATATATATATATATATATATATATATATATATATATATATATATATATATATATATATATATATATATATATATATATATATATATATATATATATATATATATATATATATATATATATATATATATATATATATATATATATATATATATATATATATATATATATATATATATATATATATATATATATATATATATATATATATATATATATATATATATATATATATATATATATATATATATATATATATATATATATATATATATATATATATATATATATATATATATATATATATATATATATATATATATATATATATATATATATATATATATATATATATATATATATATATATATATATATATATATATATATATATATATATATATATATATATATATATATATATATATATATATATATATATATATATATATATATATATATATATATATATATATATATATATATATATATATATATATATATATATATATATATATATATATATATATATATATATATATATATATATATATATATATATATATATATATATATATATATATATATATATATATATATATATATATATATATATATATATATATATATATATATATATATATATATATATATATATATATATATATATATATATATATATATATATATATATATATATATATATATATATATATATATATATATATATATATATATATATATATATATATATATATATATATATATATATATATATATATATATATATATATATATATATATATATATATATATATATATATATATATATATATATATATATATATATATATATATATATATATATATATATATATATATATATATATATATATATATATATATATGTGTATATATATATATGTATGTATATGTATATGTATGAAGAGTTCCTCCATTTTTTTTTAAGAAATCATGTTTTTTTTATTGCGCATTCCAAGTAATTTCAATCAAACTGCAGATGGGTTGTTTTGATTAAGTAATAATAACTTAGGCCATGTCCACACGTACACGGGTATTTAGAAGCATCCGTTTTTTTATAAGCAGCTTCAACATTCTGCTTCATGTCTGTTTTGGTGTTTTTGTGTGATTTATTCCTGTCAGTCACTTTGTTGCCTCACTACGTTTGCTCTGTTGTGATGGAAAAACAGATTGTGTCATTTCCTTACTGTGTAATCGTGATACTCTCCCTCATTCTTGCAGGGTTGACATCTGTGTCACATGTCGAGAACAGAATGCTCGAGAATTTAGGGTTATGTATGTTTTACTCCCTTGGCTCTATCAGGTTTTACAGCGTGGGATGTATTTCATCAGCTCTCCGTGGCAGGTTTAGGACTGGAGACTCTTATTTTAGCGTGGGGGTCTTGGGTCTCCCTTCTTGGCTCGACCACACCGGTCTGAAGGTCAGGACTTCAGAGTCGAGAACTCTATATTTCACTCTCAAAAATGACCAGCATCAGATTCTTTAGGTTTGATCTGTCTGTGCAGATTGAGTTTCCTGCAGTTAAGACCGGAGTGAGTTGTCAGGCTCATTTTTAGGTCAGCTGTTTTATCTCTTTGGGTGCATAAGGTGTTTCCTGCACTTCTACTCATTGACCAGAAGGGGACGTACAAGTATACATGTGAATGGAGATGGATGGATTACGGAATAGGCAATAATAACGAGCCCTTAAGGCAAAGAAATAGCAGTTCTTGGCACCCTAGACTCGTATTTCCAGCTTTGTTTATTACCCCTCAGATTAAATGACCTATGAGGTATGAATGTGGTGGACTGTGAAATGATGCGTTATAAAATAGTTCCGGTTTCTATTATTCAACATTTTTTGCAATGCATAGTCACTGTTTTCCACTAATAATCCCAGTCTGTTGAGTGATTCCTTCTCTTCTTACCACTGTTTGAATGTTTTAAACGTTAAACAAGAGCTGTTCACTGTTTATAGACGTTTGTGCCAGAGGAGGTTGTGTCAGGGTGAAGTTATGCTGCAGTTATATTTGCATTGGCAGTGCATTTCAGTGTAACATGCCAAAATATAAGTTACTCAATACAAATTTCTCAAATAAAACAAACATCCTCTCTGGGACGTGGTCTTTTTTTTAAGATTAGGAATGATAGAAAAACCTATTATGGTGTAATTGTTTGTAATCATGATGCAATGTTTAATGTCATTTCATGTTTTTTAGTTGCAACAACATAGAGATGGGTGATACCACAAAAATCTTATTTCACGATATGAGTAATTTTATGTCATTGTAACAATATACATAAAGTTATTTTTGGTGTTTTGTTTTACCGTTATTATGAAAAATAATAACAAATTGAAATAACAAACTATGTCATGTACAGTATTAGAAAGGTATATATATATACCGCAATATAGAAAAATGTAGCGGTCGACCGATATTGTTTTTTTTTTTTTGACTGCCGATATCTTGGAAAGCAGGGTGGCCGATATAATTGTATTTATTTTAATGAATATTTAAGAAATTTGAAATCATTTGAAAATTTATTAAAAAATGAATTTGTAAAATAAACATACTTATACTTTAGATGACAAAGTATTTTTTACAAATAAATATTTAATAAAAATATAATTGAAAAGGAAGTAAACTATTCTAAAGTATTCTGGGAAGTTTGTGTGCATTGGGAATCATATTTTTTCAAATAAAGCCAAGGTAACACTCATTTTACATACAGCACACAGTAAAAATGACATGAATATGACAGTGGGCAAATGCTTAAAGCGCAGCATAATTTGAAATCACGAATTTATTGTTTAAAGCATTCAATTTGCACGGACTGAAAGTCACGCAGAGAACACGCGATCATGCAGGTCACATGCACACTTCACAAGATCTCACAACTGGATTCGACTAAGTTTGCAAGGTTTGTGAAATTTAATTTTCATTAGCCATTCAAAGATTTGTTTAAATGATGTAAATGCGTATTTGCTGAATGCTGACGGCAAACGAGAAAGTATTATAATGTTTGCCTTTAAATTACTAATAATATAAAAGCAATCGTTATAATACTCTTTGTATACATTTTAATTCCTTTGTTCTATCGGATTATTAGACAGACTTCTATCCGTATTAGACAGAACTGTTAACGACGACGGCGAACAAGAGGGAGTCCCGCCTAAGTCCCGCCTCGAACGCATCGGCCAAACAGAAAAACTTAACAGCCGATGCTTAAAAAAAATGCCAAATATCGGCCTTGACGATATATCGGTCGACCACTAAAAAAAGGTCTGTTAATAGATGCTTTATATCGTGGCCAGGATTTGTATCATCCTGCCGTACAGCCCTACATCATAATAATGTTGCCAAAACTAAAAATCATCAAGTTGTTTGGTTAACAAGCTCGCTTAGCAATAGCATAGAGCTAGCTGGTTAAAGTCATAAAATGTTTTTTTTAGATTCTATATTATATTTTTGGAGGTTAGCTTATGACGTTTTTTGCATCAAAAAGTTGACATTTATAAAAGTGATAATTTTCCATCCTTATTTTGACTCTCTGTCACAAACGCGTCATTTCAAGGGACATTACATCTTTTTCTCTACAGCATGCATGTGTTTTGATGCTCGAGATGGTAATAGAGTCGTAAATGAACTCTCAAGCGCTCACGGCTAGGCGTTTTGTGCAGAGTAACACAACCTTATTCTCATATTCTAGTAGTTGGAAGTAGGGCTGCACGATTAATCGCATGCGATATTTAACGCGCATCTTGTCAGAAAGCCGGTTCTGTAATCAGCGGTAAATCTCCATCACCTGCGGGCTTTCACATTGAGCAGCATTAGCTACACAGAGCCGTTGTTCACTGATGAGCTGCGCAAAAAATCGCGCGAATATGAATGTGGTTTTGCGCAGCTCGTCAGTGAACAACGGCTCTGTGTAGTTAATGCTGCTCAATGTGAAAGCCCGCGGGTGATGGAGATTTACCACTGATTACAGAACCGGCTTTACTGACAAGATGCGCATTAAATATCGCATGCGATTAATCGTGCAGCCCTAGTTGGAAGCATAGCTATCCAAGCCATAAGCTATTTCTTTTTGTAAAACTAATGACAATAGGTTGAAAGTTGAATTTTTAAACTTTGAAGTGTTGCATTCAGTTTATTCCTTACGTTTTCTTTACTTGGTCTTAAAAATGTAACTTTTTATAAAACCTTCAGAAACCATGATGACTGGCCCTTATTGACCTGATTTGTACAGATGATAACTGATTTTAAGTGGATTGTCCCTTTTTTGAAGCTGAGCAGAGATCGTCTGATGAGTTTACAGTGATAAACGATGTTTAAATAAGTGGCATCCTGTATAGACTTTCAAAGGAATAATGGTCCTCTGCTCGCTCTTGCAGGATTTTCGGAATGACTTTCTTCCTAGATAATGTCTGGGAATGTTTAACCCCGTAGTGTTTTTTTGTAGACCCTAAAACGTGGTCATATATGGGTTTGCATAGTGTCTATAGCTTATGTAAGCAAATCCCCCTGAGAGAAAGCGTTATCTAGCGAGCTGCCGGCTGTATACATAATCGAGCCCAGTGGAATGTTGTGAATGCTTTGGAATGGGAACGACCCTTCCTTTCCTCATCCCACTCCAGACTTTTCCGGATCCGGTGCTCGATTCCTTCGGGTGCGGTTCCTTTTTTTGTTTCTCGATGGATGGAGAAACTTCATCAGCATTAGCTGTTGAGGAGATTGACAAGGATTTTGGGGAATTCGACATGCAGGATTTCACACCAGAAGCGGGACGGGCCCAAGAGTCGACGCCTGATGCCGATATGTCAGCTTCGCCAGAGAAGACGTCACCAGATTCAACCGATTTCGTACCTCTGTCAGCTTCGGTAGCAGGTGCTGGGAAAGATATGTTAGAAATGCAGGCGATTTCTGAATCCGTTTTAGTTTCGGCTTTAGAAATGGATTCAGTCGCTCCATCCGTACAAGTGTCCTCATTAACATCCACTCCTGACCCACATCCAGCCCCAGATTCAGCTGCATTTAAGGCGTCAGACACACACGCCGCTCTGGGAACTGAAAAAGCACATGCTGGAGAGTCATTGACCGGTCCTGTCGTTCAGTCGACCAGCACAACTGATTCAGACGGGACATACATGATCCCCGACCCGGAGTGGGTGACGGGGGGAGGTAGGATTGGCTCTTATTGTCTTGTCACTGAGTTAGGTTAATGTGTGTATTTTACTTCCCAGAATCTTTGTTAGCACACATGTTTGCAGATATGGCTGATTGGTCTGTGGGTTTTCATTTGGACACTCTCATTTTTGAGGTTTTGTTCCTTGTGATGAGGATCAGAATCAGAATTAGCTTTATTCGTCAAGTGTGTGCAAACACACAAGGAATTTGTTGTGTTTTTTTTAAGGAGCTCTGCATACATGCATACATATCTGCCATGAGAACAGAAACATTTAAATAAGTAAGACTTGGCAATAAATAATAATGGATGGACATGAGTACCTGAGTACTCAGAAGTAATAGACAATTGACTCTTTAAAAAAAAAAAAAAAAAAAGCAATAATTACACACCAAACAAAGTTCAGCGGTTTCAATTTTTGCTTAGTTTATTAGTGGCATGATCATATACAGTTGATAGAAAAAAAGGAAGAATATATGCAGTTATGCTTCCATTTTCTATTTATAGTTTTTGTTACTCATATACAACAGTAACTTGTGGCCTAATTTGGCAGCAGGCAAAGACAAAGGTGTTTTTGAGGCTTTTATTCTTTAGAATTGGCTTATATTAAGATGTTTATCAGAAAATAATACCAGAGTTCCCACGGTCATAAAAACTTGGAAAAATTAGGGCATTTAAGAATTTTGATTTCCAACCATTATGTTTCAGTGACTAGAAATTGTTGTTTTTAGTAGCGATGCACCGAAATGGCCGAAGCCGAACAAACTGAAACACTGGGCTGAAGGCCGAATACTGAACACTGTTTTTCACGTTTTTTTCCCCCCATTTTGCCAATTTTTTCACCATTGCATAAATGAAATAGCCAAAATGTGCTTTTTATTGTTTTGTCTTGCTTTTCAAAGAAAAAATCATTTACAAAACAACAATTTAAAAAATATGTACTTAACACTGAAATTTTTTTTAACATTCTAGCAGACATTATACCAATAAAACACAACTTAACTTAAAATTAATAAGTTAGTAAAATAATATTTTTTTGGCCATTTTTTATACCCCCTTCTTGAATCAGGCATGTGTTGTTGTTTTTTACCGTACAAATAAATGCAGCCTTGCTGAGCAGAAGAGACTTCTTTTAAAACATTAGAAAATATTATAGATCCCAGTCTGAACACTATGTGTAAATGTTACAATAAATGTATTAATAGAGCTGTTGTAATTATTATTTTCTTTTTTTCTTTTATTTTACAGAACAACAGTAAAATTACAATAATAACATTTATTAATGTTGATGGAGTTCTTGCTTTTTCTCAGCTTTTATTTAGTCAGAAACCCGCAGGAAGACCTTAGTGCTTCTTTTTGTTGACAAATGATTCTCATTACGAATTTGGGAAGACGCTTGTTGCACCTATCACATTGTCACATGCCTTGTAAAAATTCATAAAAATGTTACTAAGCAGCTGACGAGTAACACTATTTCAGCGCAGATTTTCCTCGCACTTTGGACTTTGAACCCTGCCGCCGCGAGCTCGTGCTGTTTGAACAAGTGCAATTTGTGCGTGTATTAGAAAACATAACATTCTGCAGTTTATTTAATTGTTTAAGGGCATTTCGCGATTTCAATCATCATACAGTAACCAGCAACAAGCACCCCTTCCTCTTCTCATCAAAGACGTGCAATGCAGTACTAAACAGTCTCTCGCTGTCGGTGCTTGTCATGATTTTTGCGTCTTTCTCGGACAGCTTTATTTAAATGTTTCCACACTGCCGTCATGTTTGCTGCATTAGCGCGCGCCTCTATTTGATCTCGTCACGTCATTGTTCGGTACAATTTATTCTGTCTTATCGCTTACTCGCTTTCGGTTGCCAAACATTCGGTGCATCCCTAGTTTTTAGTGATATCCTAATCCAGTTATCTTATTTTTTGTTTAAAAAAGTGATACAGCCTTTTGTTGTCAAATGATTTGATGATGCCTAATGCTTAACAGAATAGTTCACCCAAAAATGAAAATTCCATCATAATTCATTCACCGTCAAGTTGTTCCAAACCTTATGAATTTCTTTCTTCTGCTGAACACAAAGACAGAGAAAAAGAAAGGGGAGGGAAAAACAAACACCGTACCAAAACACATCATAATTATAACATGGGACGTAAAACAGACACACACACACACACACAGACAAACATATTTTGAAGAATGTGTGTAACCAAACAGTTCTTGGTCCCCATTGACTTCCATAGCATTCAATGGAAGTCAATGGCTATCGTCAAGTCAACTGTTTGGTTATCCACATTCTTCAAAATATCCTCTTTTATGTTTAACAGAAGAAAGAAGCTGGTTTAGAACAACTTGAGGGTATTTTCATTTTTGGGTGAACTATCCCTTTTTTTTCAGTGTGAGGGAGAGTGATTGCAAAAATCAGTGTAATGGGTGTAGATAGAGAAACAGCAGAGAGAGCGAGAGAGAAATATGGGTTAATATTTCCTTTGCCACTCCCTCATCAGGCCGAGTGCCGAACAAACAGTCAAGATATGATCAGATTCATGTCTCAAAGTCTTGCAGTCCTTGCTGTTGTAAATAATATTCACATTTATTTGGCAAACGACATAATCATGATCCTAAAGTATTTCTGACTGAGTCATTTAGCAAGGTAATCTGTTCGTCTAATGTAGCGGTGTCTTTCTCTGGCTTGACCAGATTAGTGACCTGTACACAGCTGCAGGCAGGTTATGTACCGCAGCATTTTTAGTATCTGGTATGTGGAGGGGACGTTAAAGTTAGCACCTGTCGAAAAACAGCCGCCCGCCCTCCCCTCGGACGACTCCACAGTCACTGCTACTGAACGCAGAAGAGTTTATGATACTTGTCCTGTCTCGAAGTGCTCCGTTTTCCCTGTCCTCTCTCTTCTCCTCTTCTGTCTAGATCGTTCTATCTCTCTTTGATAATCCATCCTTATCCTATCTGTTTTTTCCACTCCTTGTCGTAGCTCCTCCTGTCTGAGATAAAGTGCGAAGGTAAAGACACAGAGCTCAGCAGGGCGTTTCTGTCTGTCCCGCTCACAGTGTAAGTAACCAGCTTCACTCCGTTCCTGTTATTTGCCTTTAACTGGTTGTTTCTTCTTTGGGATTGTGGCCTTCATGTGTTTGTGGCTGTAATGGTGATTTTGGGGATCTGCTGTTGTTGATATTGTGTGATTAACAATGTGGACTGACCAGAGTTTACCTGCTTACACAAGTTGCTTGTTGAGTTTGATGATTTTGTTGCACTCGTCTTGTGTGAGTTTGGATTGTATAACGTGTGGTAGAAGATAAACCTAACGTCTAGATGGTCATTATCTCTACACTGGACATGATTGGTGTGTCGAAAAGCATAAAAAATTACAGTCAAATCCCAAACACTGACAACCGATGCTTCATTTGACAGACACCTAATGTGCTGCATGGAAACTCTACAGTAGCTACTTTATTTTTCACATTTGTCCGAAATATTTTTAATATAAGTTTAATTATATATGAATTAATTGCTCTTGTTTTTGTGTTATATATTTATAAACCAATTTGTTCTGAATTTTGTGTCATGTATTTCTGAATTAATATGTCCTGAATTTTGTATATTATTCACTTCCTCTGAATTTGATGAATTATTTGTTTATCAATACATTTTTTTGTTTATAAATTAATTTTCTCTGAATTTTGTGTTATGTATTTTCAAATAATATGCTCTGAATATCAGCCCTTATATATTTATAGATTGATTTACTCTGGATTTTATGAGCTAAATATTTATTAATTTATTTGCTCTGAATTTTATGCGTTATATATTTAGGAATAATTATATGAAAGGATTTTTATGATAAATGTATGGATTTATTTGCTCTGAATTTTGTGTGTTATACTGTATTAATGAAGTTTATGCATTTTATATTTATAAATTCCTCTGAATTTTATTACCTATGAATTAATATTCTCTGATTCTTTTTTTTTATCCTCAGACCATGTTTCTTGCTCACTAATTTAAATATATTTTTTTTTATTCTAAACATATGCACACATTATATATATACAATTATTTTGCTATTCTGCGATAACCCATACGTAGGCTAGTCCTTTTTTATATCGATCGGTTTTAGAATTTCATTAGTATTATTATTTATCATATCATAGCTCACTGGTTCAGTTTGACAGATATATTAAGGTGACATGTCGCTTCGCTTCCACTATCCAGAACCTCGAGCTGTCATGCTGCAATGTGACATCAATCACTTCCTGTGTAGACATGGCGTGACACGCTTGGTAGCAAAGATGTTGATGCAACCAAGATCTAAAGGTGCCTTATCGTAGAAGTAATTGCTAAATGAAGGACTTTTAAACCAGAGATGTGTTGACAGTCACTTAAGAGCATGTTTTACAAGCTTTCCTAGTTGTGTGCGGATTGTGTAAGTGCTTTCTGTTCTATTCCTGCGCTTATGGCTTTTGAATATTGATTTTATGTGTGCATTAAGAAGTGTGTCTGTTTATGCACATGCATTTTGCACTTTACTTCCTGCTGAATCAA
>NW_015536624.1:386145-436102 GCF_001515605.1 Sinocyclocheilus anshuiensis
CCTGTAGGCATGCTTTTTCAGAGCAGTCTTTACGTGTGAGATTGTCGCTCTCACCACACCCCGTATGAGTGAAGCCTGCAGTGATTTCACCATCCTGATCATGTGATTCGTGGCATTAAAAAAACAACCAACCCTGAGAATCAAACCAATATTTCAATTGTTCTGGTTTTTACAGATGCTCTTCTCGCGGATTTGGAGTCCACAACCTCCCACATTTCCAAACAAGCTGTTTTTCTGCCAGAAGAGACGCCATATTCCTACCCCACAGGAAGTGACTCATATCAGGACGTGTCCTCCCCACCTCGAGTAGCCTCTCCTCCTGCTCAAACACTGAATGGATCTTGGGTAGAAAAGCCAGAATCGAAGCACTCATCAACCCAGGTAAAAAGCACCATTACTTCCTGTAGGGTTTCTTTATTCCCCAGAGCTGTCTGCTGGTCTTTATATGAGTCCTGCTCAGTTATCCTTTAACCTTATGACAAATACCAGAAGCCGGCCTGTTCCACTTTCTGTTGTGCCCTCGAGCAAAGCACTTCATCTCCAGTTGCTCCAGAGACTTGTGCCATTAAGCAGGTTCAACATATTCAAGGTTTCTCGAATGGGGCCATATTATACATCTTTGTGGCATCTAAGTTCACTTACAATGTTAGTCGAGCTTTCTTGGACTAAAAACAGTCATAATTTAGTTTTTCACAACCATTTTCCACTCTCAGTGATGGAGAGAATTTCGTCGAATTTAAAATAAAAATCCACATTCGAATGCAAAAACGTTGCATTCGAATTTTAGGTGTGCGTTAAGGAGACAGCCTTATCAGGTTTTTGTCAGCCTATCCAGTTGAAGCCACTGGATGCAGCGCTGCTGCGTTGTTCATTACAAATATTGCGGGAAAAGAGAACATCAATGCGGAGAAGATCTTGTTTACATCAAAACTGAAACCAAGCTGTTCACACGGAACACATATTTCGCGCATTTTCTAGAGGGACATCTATCACCGTTGCACTCGTGTCTCGCACAAAAGAGCCGCATGTTTAGAAAGCCATGTAAAATTAATGCAAGTTCAACTTTGAAAAAAACAAAAAAAAATTTGAGACTTTATGCTTTTGCTTTGAATAAACGTGCATTAGTAATATTTTGCTCGATGCGCCCTCTTGTGGCCTCAGGAGAGAAGCCAAAAGCTTTTCTTCACCGTAACTTGTTTTGAAATTATACATTTTAAATTCGAATATAATTCGAATTTTGATAATATTTAAGTACAAAATTCAAGTTTTTCAGCCATTTTGACAGCCCTAGAGAGAATTAATCTGACTGTTTTTGCGGCTGCACCTTTAAGATGGTTCGATTAGGTGCTCTGAGGAAGGCTGTTTGAAGCCGTAATGCACTGGCCAACAGTTTTATAATTAAATAGCCCAGTTTATTATATGCTTTTTTTCAACTTTTAGGTATGTGACTGCTTTGGAGTATTATATTGTTCAATTTGATTTGAATTATGTCTGTTATAATTAACACATCAGGGTGGGTTAAGTTGCTCAATATTGAAAATGCATTGATATGTGAATATAGGTGGTCATATTTTAATGTGTTTGTAGCTTAGTTTCTTTAAATATTCTGTGAAAGACATCAGGTGCTTTTGATAGCTGTCACACTGAATACATTTGGGTGTTTAAGTGTATGTTTTTGGCTCTATGGGATTACAGGAATTATTTAAAGGCATAGTTCACCCCAAAATAAATGTTCTGTCATTACATATCAGTCCCACCAGGATTTCGCTTTTGGTGACTTTTTGCAATCAACATGACTGTTGATTTTGTGGCTGTAATTTCCAGAATTTTGTGGAAATTTTGCTGTTATTTCTATTATTCTGATACCACGTTTACCATATTACATGTGACTCTAGATGCACAATAGTCATGCATGACAGGGAAAAAAAATGCAGAAAGCTTTAGTTCTTTTTTTGTGGCTTATTGCATTTAACAAATCTTTATGAACATTAAAGCACTGCCCATGCTTTTTCTCATTCATGCATGTTTCTTTATCAGACTAGCATGTAGAAGTAGTACTGTGCTTTTAGCAATTATTTTGTGGTTAAATGGCAAATTATGCAGTACCGCAAAAAAATGCATTGTGTTCCATGTTCCAAAAAGTGGATGGACTGATATGTTGATCCTCATGCAAAAAATAAAAAAAAGTTTTCCCTCATGTTAACCCTCATGTAATTCCAAACTTTTATGCTGTTGTTTTTGTCATGGCACACAAAAGGTGAAATTTTCATCCAACCCTTGTTACACAAAGTTAAAAAAATTAATCCATTAATATTTGGGTCTACATAAAGCGGTGCTTTGAGACCCCAGATGTACAGTATCATAGCTTTTTTTTTTTCATAATGTTTACCCATGTTGGCTATTTCTGCTCTTGTCAAAGTGCTTAGTAAAAGTAAAGCAACTTTATTTTTTTCTTTCCTCAAGTCTTTCAGCTCAGCTCCGAAAAGCACCAGTCCTCGTGTGTCACAGTCTGAAGAAGAGCACGTCTATAGTTTCCCTAACAAGCAGAAGACTACTGACTCCCCCGCCGCCGTCATGAGCTCATTACTGGGCAGTAACCTGTCAGAGCTGGACCGTCTGCTGCTGGAGCTCAACGCTGTACAGCACAGCACACCCGCCTTCCCTACTGAAGGTGAGCGCTTCAAACCTCAGGGTTAATGGGTTGTTAAAGCTCTACAAACATCACGTGCGCATTATTGAGAGTATATCAAATCCAATAGATGTTTTTCCATTTGGTGTTTCATAGAGACCTACCCACCCAAACCAGCCAGCAATGCCCAGCGCTATGTCCCAGAAAACGGCGTCTCATCAGTAGTGAAAGCACCTCCTCCTAAGATAGAGAAACCCAAACGCAATGCACCCGGACGGGGGATAGAAGATGTCAGACCCAGTGTGGAGAACCTGCTTAATGAGTTGGAGAGCTCCGTGCCGGCCCCTGCGTAAGCTTGCACACTTCTGAAAATATATATATATATTTTTTTTATAGTTAAGATTTTTTTTTCATGTTTTTAAAAAGAAGTCTATTTTGCTCACCAAGGCTGCATTTATATAAATGCACTTAACTTAAATATAGTTTATTTCTGTGATGCAAAGCTACATTTTCAGCATCATTACTCCAGTCTTCAGTGTCACATGATCCTTCAGAAATCATGCTAATATGCTGATTTGCTGCTCAGTTATTATCAGTTATTATTGGTGCTCAATTATTAATAATGATTCTTAATATTATCAGTTACTAACAATTATTAACAAAAAATGTTTTCAACACTGACAATAATAAATGTTTCTTATTTATCAATAATCAGAATATTAGAATGATTTCTGAAGAATCATGTGACACTGAAGACTTGAGTCATGATGCAGAAAATTCAGCTTTGATCACAGGAATAAATTACATTTTAAAATATATTCAAATAGAAAAGTTAAATTAATATTTAATAATTAAAAATAATATTTCACGTTACTGTTTTTATTGTATTTTTTATCAAATAAATGCACCTTTGATGAGCATAAGAGACCTTTTAAAAAAAAAAAGAGTATATTTTATTAATATTTAAAATTTTTATTTTGTAATTGTAATATTTTATATTTGTTTTACCACTTTTAATGAGTAGAAATATTCTTTAAAATATTATTTTAATATTTCTGTCATAACTTCAGAAAATTGAATGATGTTTAAATTAAAAAAAAAATGTAAAAAAATCTTAGTTTATTTTTTAGTTTAAAGTAGACTTTGAAACCCAGATTTTCATTGTGGTCTTTTGGACTTCACTTTAGTAAACACTGATATTTAAATGAGCTAAAAAGTTGTGAACAAGTGAAAACTTTACTAGGTTCCCTATCTGTGATCTAGACCTTTTCTTATATCTCATTTTTAATTTTGTGACATTAATAGACCCGCCCCTGCAGTGCCAGTGGTTCCTGAGTTGAGAGAAGTTCAGGAGGAGACCCCCTGCCAGCAGCAGGCCAGAATCTCCGCCTCCTCAGCGACACGAGAACTCGACGAACTCATGGCCTCACTGTCTGACTTTAAAGTTCAGAGCAATGTAAGTCTTGGAGACAGAGAGAAAAATTACATTGTTATTTTTCTTGTTTCCTTCAAACAATCTCCCTAAACAGTAATCCATTGCGTTGCCACACAATAGAAAATTAGCCTAAAAAAAAATATATATATATATATATATATATATATATGTATATATTTTTTAAAAGCCATTCTGATGGAATCTTTTAAAGCAATAAGCCCCGTGAAGCCATGGTTTACAGTGAATTTATAACAGCTAAGGGGGTTCTAAGGGGTAACAACGCCCCTTAGCTGTTATAAATTCACTGTAAACCACGGCTTCACGGGGCTTATTGCTTTTATAAAACGGTTATTCCATATACGTAGTAAGGTTTCACAGAATAAAACAGAGCAAATAAAGTGTAATGATATAAATAAAAACAGTATTCTTCCACCAAACAATGTAGTTCCTCAGACACAGTTGTCGTTCCAACAATTGGTTGCTGAGCAACACACAGAAGTAAACAAAGGTGTGTGTTTGTAGAGTAATTTACAACAGCTTCGAACGCGGCTCAGCCAATCAGAATCAAGGACGGGACTATCCATTTTATAATGTGTGTTTGGAATAGACAATAAGTGTTTAATTAGCAAAATTATTTTGTAGTGCTTATGTAATTCTTATTGGCAAATAATCTGCCTTAAAGCTTTACAAGGGCAGTTTTAATGAGTTGTCATTGGATTTTGCATTTGTAGGGGGTATCCGCTGTTGTGATTTATCATGCATGTCTGTGAGTGCTGATAATGATAATCAGATAGTAAACAGTAGATTATTATCATTCAATGCCTTTAAAATGAATAAGGGGTGTATATGCCTGTATGAAGGGCATGCTCTCATGGGTCCATTAGGAAGGTCTTGTTAGCATTTCTATCTTGGATGTGAGCCACACTGCGGTCGAAAAGAGAGAATCTGGAATGCTGTGGTTGTGGTGTCATGTTATATCTGGGAATTCTGGTGATTATATTTGCCTTCATGTTGGTAAACCAACTTATATTTTGTTACATTGACTAAATAAGCCAAACATGTTGAGATATAATGCATTACATTAGGCCACTGGTTTTTATGTAAAGTTTTCGTATTTTAGAGTAAGATAATGAATCGGACTGAATGTTGTCACATTGCCTCCTCATTTTGCATGTCATTCCTTCATGTTTCTACTCAAATGCGTTCCTCCCTTTCTTTTTATTGTTGTTGTCTTGCTGTTGGTTGTCTAGTCTGGCTCTCTGTCAGTTAAGGAGGACTCATTATCCACTAAAGGGTCTGAACTTCCCAATCTTGTGGTGACAGAGAACCTCACAGTCCCTTCAATCCCAGAAGCAGAGGTATCTGACCGCAGCGTTCCTCCCCAGCCTTCCCCAAATTGCGCACCACTTTTACAGGAACTCCACATTGTTGAGGAATCGACAACTGTTGCTCCAGTGTCCAAATCCATGGTGCTTTGCACTTCCTCCAAGACCCATTCAGATAAACTCCTGGTAGTTTCTAGCACAAAGAGTCCAGCCCCTGAGTCTCATTTATCACCTGAACCATCTGCAAAAACCTCAAGCCCTCCGGCATTAAGTTTACACAAATGTGAAGTCAGTTCGCCAAAGACCGTAGATCCGAAAATCTCAAATCCTGTTTCGGTCACCAAAAATAGTCCACCTGTGGTACCAAAGGCCTCCTCACCATTTATAACTCCAAGGATATCTAAAAGCCCCAGTCCTCCACAGGTTATCAAGAGCTCAAATCGAATTGTCGATGTGAAAAGTCCTAGTCCTGTAACAACTGCTAAAACCTCTAGTCCAGTTGTGGTAAGAAAGAGCCCAAGCCCCGTTACAGCTGTTAGAGCAACCAAAAGTCCAATCCCTGGAGTCCTTGCCAAGAGCCCAAGTCCCGAGCCAGGGATTACTAGCAAGAGTCCGGTGCCAACTACCATTACACTGCCCGCTCCTCCAGTTTCAACCCTAACATTAACTCCGAAGCCTTCCAAAGAGAAACCTGAGAGCTTTGAACCGGGCATATTGGGATTAAGTCTTCCTTGCCCCAAGCCTCTTCTTGAGGAAGCTCTGGAGAAGCTGTTGACGTCCAGTCTTTCTCAACCAGAGCCGGTGAAACTGGGTGAAGGAGCTCCTGCCTCATTAGAGGTGAATGATGATGTTCTGGCACATCTTCATCAATCGACACCACCAGGTGGCTTTAAAGATGTCACTTGGATGGACCCCACATCATTCCCTGGGGCGTCAGATGTTTCGCTGGACCTTCCACTTCTCCAGCCATCAGCGGTTGAAAGGCTCTCCACTTCTGGACAAGTATGAGGCGCACCGACTCTGTCAGACTGTCTCCAATTTGCAACCCTAAATTTAGCGAGCATGGGCGAGAAGCATGCTGAACCACGTACGGCTGTTTATGCTTTCTCAAATAAATGGGCCTGATCCTTGGGCCAAGGGGCCTGTTGATACCCAATCTGAACCTTTCCATCCTGCTCGGATAGAAGCACCCACCATTAGCAAGTTAAATATGCCTCTCAAAAACCTGATACGCATGTGCAGACATCACTTAGTGCTCCTAAAATTGGAAGGATTGCCATTTAATTAGGTTTCTGATGCATTGCTTTGCATCACGTGTTTTTGGAAAGGTGGAGAATTGAGGAATCCAAAATATGTCTGGTGCATGAAATGGATAAGATTCTGTGGAAGGAGTCTTTGCGATGTTCAAATGCATGCCCTGACGCGCTTCCTCAATGAGGTGTATGGCGCTAAATGGACAACAAGGCTAGGCTTGCTTGTTTCTTTGCAGTTCTGTAGTGGAGTTTCATTGTGCAATTGCATTCCATCTTCACTTCTTTGCCATTTCTTCAGGGCACTTGATGCAGGAGATGTTCTGCAAAGTGGTCATTTACTGATTCCATAGTCTGATGGTTTTGCATGATGCAAAATAATTGTTTGCAGTTGCTAAAGGTGATGTGTGAAGTCTAAGGATATGACAGATATGCATCATTTTCTCAATGCATTAAAATCATGTAGATTCATATGCATTGATCTTGAAATCTAACCTTTAAATCATATATTGCTTGTGTTTGCTAGTTACAAAAAACATTTATTGCAATTAGTTTAAATAATGTACAATATCTGGGCAAAATCTGTTGCATCTGAACTTATCTAAACGTTTTCTGAACTGCTTTGAGTTTTCCAAGTAACTGGTACGATTATAGTCTAAAGTAGCGATACATCTGCGATTATGAACGCGATATTGCATAGCTTGTCAGTGATCTACGGCTCTGTGTATTAAATGCTGCTCCATCTGAAAGCACATGATGGAGATTTACTACTAATCACAGAACCTGCTTTACTGACGAGATGCGCATGACATTCGCATGCGATTTATCGTGCAGCCCTCGTTTTGAATCAAATTTTAAATATAAATGCATTGAATTAAATGATTTTAGTTGCAATGTCAACTGAACTAAGAGGTTAAAATTGACAGTTTGCTTTGTCAGTTTTGCTATGCATTGTTTTTGGCACGTTGTGTTTGTTTCACGGTCATTATACATGTTCTTGCATTATTTCAGATTGTTTGTAGAAGGTTAGAGATGTTTCTGCTGTGTCATGAAGAGGATGTTTGAAGCTATGCAATGCATTGTCCCAAACCAGATCAGTGTGAGGTTGCTTTCCAGAGCCGTTTGAAAGCATTGCATGTTCTAAATTTTAAAGTGGTCAGGTCACTTCATTAATGCTGCCTCTCCGCAGCTTAAATCGGTCATCAGACGCACAAAGGAAACGTCCAACGTTCACCCGATGTTTCGTGATGGCCACATGCGCAAAAAAATGGGCCCGCTAATTCTCAACAAGAGCAACTCGCAGGATCTACTCATTGAAGAGCTGCAAGGGAAACTGGGAATCGGTCGCACTGAGCGGCCACGAAAACAGCCAGATGATTGGCTTACGGAAGGGGTCATTGTCTGTTCCAACCCACAGCGCTTAAGAGAGGAAGGTGGCGCATCACCAACGGTTGATAAGGTAGTGCAAGTCACAAGATTAATGGTGGAACTCACAAAAAGCTAGCAAAACAACATTTCTTATATTGTTTTTTATAAACATTTTCAAATAGAGAGCAACAACGCCCACCAGAGGTTCCTGGTGGGTATTTTTCCATTCATTTTTTCCATAGGGATTTTTAAAAAGTCTTTTTTAAGCACTATAAGCCAAACCATCCAGAAACGAGGAAAATCACAATGTTACTAACTTTTGAAGCAAAAAGTATTTGAAAATGGAGTAAAAAGGCAAAGGTACAAGACTGTGTACTTAACGGATTTATTGATGGAAAGTAATATATGATTTATATTTTAAGTTTATAGCAGAATATGAATGTATACACAGATATTTAAGTATTTTGAGAGCATATCAAGTCAGGCAGTGCTTAATTAATAATTCTGCTGTTTAACACAATTGTTTAAAATAAGTCGAAATAATGCCGACTGATGGCTTCAACAAATCATATACCTTCGATTTTACAACCTTAGAGCTCACAACAGATCTGTATTTAAAAGTTACGATAATAAAGTTATCTTTAAAAAAAAATTCCCTATGTAGAAAATGAATGGGATTTTTACTTCCAGAACCCATTTTTTGCCCTTTATTCTGCATTTTGTGCTCCTTTCACTTCCTGCTACGTGTTTCATGTTTCTTTGTCCATCAGATCATCATTCCTCCAGACTCGCCCAGTCCTCCGAAAAAAGTCCTAACCCATCCTTTCCCAAAAAAGCCAGACCCTGTGATACTGATGCCCGCTCCTCTCCCCCCACCACCTCCACCCCCTAGGGAGCTCTCTCCTCCTCCACCTCCTCTACCTCCTCCTCCTCCCGCTCCTCCAGTTCCAACTCCATCTCCACCTAAAGACCCCACCCCTCCACCATCCCCTCCTCCCAAACCTGTGACCCCGCCCCCTCCACCAAAGGTTTTAGCGTCTGTTGGCTGCCAAACGGAATATGAACCTGTTTTTCCACCGGTACAGGCACGAACTTGCTCTCTGTGTTTATCTGCATCTGATCAGAGCTTGCCTCTATATCTTCAGGGTTCCCACAGTCATTGAAAATGGGGAAATATGAGGGAATTTGTAAGGCCTGGCAAAGTCTAAATGGAAATGAATAAAAAGTCATAGGAAACTGGTTGTATATTGGGTTTGTGTAGAGGAAAAGTTACTCACAAGCCATAGTGAATCATTCTGAGAGTGGATTATTTTCTATGAATCTCTTGGACTGGTTCACAATTCAGTTTCTTTAGTGAATCATTCGGAATTTATAGTAAATGTAGATATAGTGAATGTGGATAATAAAATGACTGGAATGGTGATTTTGAAAATACATTGGTCAGATAGTGTGGGAACCCTCTGCCTTGTTTCTATCCATTCTTTCATGGTTTCTAGCATGTTGCATACAAAGCACATGCTGTTGTGTGTTTGACCTCCAAACAGCGTTTGCACTAGGAGTGTCTCGGCATTTATTAAATAGTTTGCTGGTGCCAACATGTCCCATGAAGACAGTCTGTCCTTGTGTTTTCCCCTTGTAGATTCCTGGTACATGAACAAATTATGTTGCAAATGAAGTGCTAGTGACCACAGAAAAGGCTGTTGATCTGTACAGTTGTCTTTTAAAACTAAGTTTGTAACCATCTATGCTTCTAAGTTCTTCTTGTTTTGGCAGGTTTTTGGCTCTAAAGCAAAGCAAAGTTTTTAAGTCTGCCGGAATTGTGTAAATGTAAGAATATGCTGCAGAATGAACTGCAAGTCAGAAGTCAGGCTGTGTGGAAGTGCTTCAAGAGTAGCTTGTTTAAGTGTGAGTTCATATGCAGAAATAACAGAGGATGTGTGGGTTGCTATTTTTGCTTTCTAAAGAATGTTTCTGTGTCACGGTTATTTGAATTGGGAGAACAGAGATGGGGTTACCAGGCCTTTTTGACCCATAACCTCACTCAGTTTGTCATCTGATTATGTCTTTAACACCTTCTCGATCCTGATGCATTTAGGGATGGTTATACAGAGAGTGTGAGACTGGTTTCCTTAGATTAATATTAATAAAAAAAGACCTTATTCAAAAGCCTTACTATTTATGTGAAATGAACTGACATTTAACATTGCAAATGTTGCATAAAATCTAACCAGACTGGCTGTTTGCTCTAAAGGCTGTGAAATAATAAGACAAATGCTGCAGTAAACATTTCCATTACATGCATTGCTATGGCTAATTACAATTGATTCCACATAAGTGATTCAGTGTTTCAGCGAAGTTGAGAACTACTTGTGCTTCTTTAAGTGCATGCGGCGGTTGTTTAATAACCACTATCATCCTGCAATGTATTGACTAATAAATTGTGCAATTAAATGTGTGCAGTTCAGTAGCTCTTGATGTACATGCTGAATCTTTATTGGAAGTTGGAAAAGACCTTTTCACATGTTGATGGTCATTTTTGATTTCCCGGTATAATGGTGCAAAGTTGATCATCAGTTTTGGGGCATGAATAAATCTCTGAACCACTACACCGTTCATTGGGGGACATTTAACACATTGGGGGTGTTCTCTGTGGAATGTATCATTTTAAACCCTGCAAATGTTTAGGCCTGAATTATCAGCATTGTGGCATTGATCAAGATTGACCTGGTAAAAAGTCTACCAAAAGATGCTTTGGAAGAATGCATCTGCTGAGCGACTAATTGGTAGTCATTAGTAATGTGTACCAAGGAGAAAGCAAAACTGCTTATTTTGTGTTGGGATTTGCGTCCACATTTTCTTTGCTTAATGAAGCAGTCTTTAAAATGTGAAAATTCTTTCCTTTTTCCTGTAGATTATGGCTCAGGGCAAGAGTTCCCCCACCAGCGTTCCAAAGCAGGGGAATAAACTGGATAACATGTTGGGCAGCCTGCAGTCAGACCTCAACCGGCTGGGTGTCCAGACTGTCGCCAAAGGCGTTTGTGGAGCCTGCAAGAAACCCATCGCTGGCCAGGTAAGAAATCCCTTGAAGAACTCATTTACTGCCCAAATCGTTATCCAAGCCTATATTGCTTTTGGATTTTTAGGATATTGTGCTCTAGAGTTGATGCTCTGTTCCAAAACAAACCAAAAAGGCCACCAAAGTGTCTGTTTTACATGTCAGTGTAGACAGTTTTTTTTTTTTTTAATTAAGAAGTAAATTTATTTTATTGTCATAAATCTGAAAAAACTACTATTAATAATAATATTGTATTTATAATATGTATTTGAAAGTCTCCTATGCTCACCAAGGCTGCAGTTATTTATTATAAAATTGTGAAATATTATTGCAATTTGAAATCACGGTTTTCTATTTAAGTGTTTTAAAATGTAATTTATTCCTGTGATCAAAGCTGAATTTTCAGCATCATTACTCCAGTCTTCAGTGTCACATGATCTTCAGAAATCATTCTAATATGCTGATTTGCTGCTCAAGAAACATTTCTGATTATTATCAATGTTGAAAACACTTGTGCTGGTTCATATCTTTTTTTGTAAGGACAATAAAAAAATAAAAAAAAGATATTGTATTTAGCAAGGATGCAATAATTGATCAAAAGTGATATTTATAATGTTACAAAAGATTTCTATTTCAAATAAATGCTGTGATTTTGAACTTTGTACTAGTCAAAGAATGCTGAATAAATAAATATATCACCGTTTCCACACAGGAGAAATTAAATTTTAACATATGTTAAAATAGAAAACAGTTATTTTAAGTTTTAGTAATATTTCACAATATTACATATTACTGTTTGTACTGTATTTTGATCAAATAAATGCAACCTTAGTGAGCTTAAGAGACTTCTTTCAAAAACATTACAAAATCTTAATTTCATACGGTAGTATGAATATGCATTTACGGATGTTGTAATCTTAAAGTTTTAGCTTGTAGGCTTAAACGAGTTTCTGAGCCACTGATATTCAGTTATGTCTTTTGTTGTTTACTTCTTAAAGTAAAATCATACACTTCCATCCTCATTTTCTTTGATTCATTCAGGTGGTGACAGCAATGGGGCGGACGTGGCATCCGGAACATTTCGTGTGTACTCACTGTCAGGAGGAAATCGGCTCCAAAAACTTCTTTGAGCGAGACGGCCAGCCGTACTGTGAAAAGGACTACCACAGCCTCTTCTCTCCACGCTGTTACTACTGCAACGGACCCATTCTGGACGTAAGGATTCTGCTTCCTATCAGCACCTTAAGCGGTCACAGACGGGGCATTCACGGACATGTGTGTTAGCGTCTCATGTGTCACCACCCAGTCGAGATAGTGCTTACTATAGCCGGCCACACTTTACCTCTGGCTTCAGATTTCCTGTAAACATAAACAGTCACTTAAAGACACTCTAAATAGGTTCTTTGCGGTAGAACTCAACACAGAGAGAGTCTGCTGAGAATGTAAATGCATAAGAAAAAAAAAGCTTAAATCTCTTTTAAGGCTCTAAAGTCATTTTAAAGCAATACATCTTTAGTAAAAATGACTAAACATCCTTAAAATAAGATACATTTACAAAAGTGTCTACCACAGCATAATACAAAAGCAGCATAGTATGGCTGCATGCAAAAACATACAGAGCAACCAGTGTAGTCTGATTCACTAATGATTCTAATGAGATTCATGAACACGAGTTATATGATTGAATCAGTTACGAGTTAACATCTGAATCGCTCACTGACTGGAGACATAAATGCACATTAGCACAATATTTACATATAGTACGCAAACAAAAAAAAATTATAAAATGAAAAAGGCAATAAACAACAAGTCATGAGGTTTTGTATTTGCTGGCTGGATGCAAAAACATATAGTGCAACCAGTGTAGTCTGTTCAGTAACAAATGATTCTTATGAGAAGATTCTTTTAATGAGTCAGTTCTAAAGATTCATAATCACAGAACTTATTGGAATGAATCAGTCATGAATTAACATTTGACTCATTTGACTGGATGTTTATATGATAACAGATAAACATACACATTAACACAAAACAAATAACAGAAACTAAATGAATATGTTATGTTGAAAATTTGTATTTCGTTTAGCATGTAGTTAGAATTGGGGTAGTTTATATTGCTAAAACAATTATGTAGGAAATAAATGATTTACACTTTTGTTTCTGTAGGTTGGCACATGAAATGAACACTATTGCCTGTAATTAGTAATAATAGTCTTATTCTTTGTTTTTCTTGCATTCTTTCGAATGAAATTGTGCTTTCTGTACTTTCACCATCATTTCATTGTAACGAATCGCTTTTACTTCCTCCTGCAGAGAGTGGTGACCGCATTAGACAGGACTTGGCATCCGGAGCATTTCTTTTGTGCCCAGTGCGGGTCATTCTTTGGGCCTGAGGGTAAGCAGCTTCCACTCCTCTCAACCTCTTTTCTTCTCTTTAGCTGATGTTTGCTTTTTTTACCAGCTTATTTTCTTTAATATGGTTTTAAGCCTTTGGCAACCTTTTTTGCCCTCTTTCTGTCATTGTTCTGCAGGCTTCCATGAGAAGGAGGGAAAGGCGTACTGTAGGAAGGACTACTTCGACATGTTTGCCCCCAAATGTGGCGGCTGTGCTCGTGCCATCCTGGAGAACTATATTTCGGCCCTTAACGCTCTTTGGCACCCTGAGTGTTTTGTCTGCAGGGTCAGTATATGTGTGTGTGTGTTTGTGGGTGTCTGTACTGATATATCAGCCAATTAATAGGCCAATATTTTGCTTGGACCTGTTTTTATTTTATTTTTTAATGTTATTTTTATGCATTCAATTTTTTTTGTGTGTTTTTAAAATGTATTGAGCACGTTACATTTGATTATATTCATTATATTTCATGACATTTTATTGCATATATTACAGTTATTACATGTTATTAAATTGATTTAATTTAGCAGTGTTTCTGAAACAAAATATTGGCCTATTGATATATTATACTAAATAATTTTATTTAATAAATATCAGAGTATATATACAGTACAGTCAGGGTGTATATATTTATCAATCTGAAGACTGTAATATTCAATGTATTTTTATAAACCACATTTAAATATTCTGTATTTTTTGTATTTTATAATTATTTACTTATACAATTGTATATTTAGGATTTATACATTTAATGAGATTATTATGTTATATTATTGTCAGGATTTACATTTCATTAAATGTATTACATTTTATTCAGTTTATTTATTTAATTCAGCAGGGTTGCTGACATCATATATTGGCCTATTAATATATTATTCTAATTCATATTTATATATTTAGGATTTATAATTGTATTGAAATTGTTATATTGTTGTCAAGATTATATTTTAGATTATTTATTATTTAACTTATTTATTTAATTCAGCAGGGTTGCTGGCAATAAATATTTGTCTATTAATGTAGTATACTAAATAATTCATAAAATCTGCAATAGCATAGTGTGTATAGTTGTAAATCGGATGATTATAATAATGAATGGTGTATATTAACAAATTTAATTTGATACATTCTGAAATTAAATTTTTAGATATGTAAATATTCTGATTTTATAATTAATCATTTTGGGGTTTTTCCCCAATATTTTTAACAAAATATTTCAGATATGAATTCATATAGACATGTTTTCAATCATCAGCCGTGCTGCTTTCTAGACATGGTTTTGGAAAATTTGTGGTGTTTATGTTGCTATCTTGGCGTTTCGGATGCATGCACATTTCAATATCAGATGTTTCTGAATCTTTTTATTGTAGCATTATTTGAATCATTCATGCATAACTGACTGATTCCTGCATTTTCTCTCTGTCCTCCACAGGAGTGTTTCACTCCGTTTGTGAACGGCAGTTTCTTCGAGCATGAAGGGCAGCCATACTGTGAGGCTCATTACCACGAGCACCGCGGCTCCCTCTGCTCCGGCTGTCAGAAACCCATTACCGGCCGCTGCATCACCGCCATGGGCAAGAAGTTTCACCCCGAGCATTTCGTCTGCGCCTTCTGCCTTAAACAGCTGAACAAAGGCACATTCAAAGAGCAGAACGACAAACCCTACTGCCAAAGCTGCTTTGTCAAGCTCTTCAGCTAGAGTCTGATAGTGTTGAGGGGTGTGTGTTTGAACACACACGCCAATATCCAAAGTCCCAAGGGTCGAGTTTTACAGTTCGTCACAGTGTCATCTTGTGGCGATAGTGAGCATTACACCAGCCTGTTCCTGTGCCAAAGCACTTTTAGACAAGTGTAGATCTTCAGGGAGGCTATTACGATTTTTAACAGCCTTTTTAAAACGCTTCCCCTGGATCTAGAGACTAAATTATGGTCCTTGAGCTATTTTAGATATTATCGACTGCATCGGACAAATCAAGATCTATTTTTGTACTTGTTACACACACACACACTGAGCTTAACTTGAACATACGTATGCACACTTCTGTTTGCACATTTCAGGCATCTCTTTGCTGCTTTCTGGTATAACAACACTGTTATTTTATTTCGCTTCTTTTCTCCATCGGCCACATCAGGTTTTTCTTAAAGGTGCAATAACAGCTTGGCATCATCAAAATCTCAATGCCATATTCTGTATATTTTTCTAATTTTTGGTACTCCGAGTTTGCTCAGCGCTGATTTTATTGTGCATGTATTTCTCTGTCTGATCACTTTATAAAGTGTGCTCTTTTTTTTTTGTTGTTGCTTTTTTTGTTGCTTTTTTTGTTGACGATTGTTTGTATTTTTATATGCATGGGTGGTTTCTGTTTTTCTGGATGGCTGGAGTGGTTTGAGCTTCCATCCTTATGCCTTTATGAGAGTTTAACTGTAGAAACAACTCACTTCTGCTGTTATAATACATATTTTTTTCTTATAAAACGCCGCCTTAAAGATAACAGTTCGGGCCCAGATGCCTGTTTCGTTGAGTATGTGGCGTTCCACAATGTGCCTATTGCCACCAGGCATGTTTTGCGATTTACTTACAATGATTTTTGTCTTAATTTCTTGTATGCAATGAGTTTGTGATGCACATTTCCCCCCTATTTCAATTCATCCGATTTCCTACTGTATGCAAGTAAATATATTAAAATCTTGCGGATTATCAGTGATTGCAACAACTTTACTCAACTTTCGTTTTTTTCATAATTTAAAGATTTTCTTTTTCAAGGTGATGTCATATTTTATTCTACATTGACTGATGACATGCACATTGTATTTAAAACTTGGGGTCTAAATGGACTGTACAAGACATTGAATAAATACCAGGATCTGAATGACTGATTTATGCGTCGTTGATTTATTTGCATTGAAATCCCATTAACAGCTGACAAAATTTTATATTTTCTATCTGTTTTATGTTCATTTTGTATAAATTACATTCCCAAGAAATACATGGACTGATGAAGTGTATACCTTGGATAAGTCACCCTGGATAAAAGCATCTGCTGAATGCATATATGTAAATGTTTATATTGTCCACCGTCCACTAAAATAATCAGAATGACATTTTATAGTATTTTAAAAAAAACATTCATTCATGAATAAATTTCAAACTTGAAGAGCATCTGGCTGTTACACTAATCTGTCTCTTTAGCGCCACCATATGATTTAATTTAAAGCCCTATGCTACTATATGCATTCAATATTATGTCTGAGCTCAGGCCTGTGGTCATAAGAATTAATAAAAAATCACTTAAATATATCGCACAATAAAACTACAGATTTTGACCATTTGTGTCACTGTTCAGTACCTGTTGAAAAAACCAGCATATGCTGGTTTTTTCAACAGGTACATATCATAATCTAAAATGCACTTTCAGCAGCTGAGACTGGCAGAACATGGAAAAGTCAGCAAATTATTGCAGAATAGCCTACTTTTTTGTTGTTGATTTGGCAAGATGTAACATGAGGTAACTAAACTGCAGTTACTTTTTGAGTTCTCTTCCAGTAAATGCAATAGCGAGGTCAATGAACTCCTTATATTTCCTAACTAAATCTTCTGAAACAACTGAAGCTAAAATCACTTGTATTGCTTAAAAGACTGGACACTACATTATTCATTATTATGCTTAGAATAATAGTGAACTAGTAAGCTGTAAAATAAACACTTATCATTTAATTCAATTGCCAGTTAGGCTAGTGTTTAAACCGCGCCCTTGGCTAGCAACGCGTTCATTGCTGACAGGAATGGCGCGAGTTTCTCAGGTGAGTCCCTTCACGACAAATCATATCAATTTCTTTTCAAAAATTATTAAGTAACTTGATTAATAACACAAATTTAGATGGAGGTTACCTACAGTTAAGCTGGAAAAATGAACGATAACGATGTTGATGTAACATTTATTTGGCATTAATCGCGTTGCTCTCAAAACCAAACGTTAGCCTATGCAGTACAACAAAAAAAATTCATATCAAATTGAAGTTTTCGTCTGTTTTTAAGGCAAATGAAAAACCTATATTGCAACGGAATTTGTGGTTAGTTGACCTGACATGTTTTAATGAAAAAAGATAAAGGGATACCCTGTTGAAAAAAACAGCATATGCTGGTTAGGTATGTTTTGATGCTGGGATGCTGGTTTAAGCTGGTCATTTGCTGGTTTATGCTGGTCCTTTGCTGGTTTAAACTGGTCCTTTGCTGGTTTATGCTGGTTCTTTGCTGGGTTAAACTGGTCCTTTGCTGGTTTATGCTGGTCCTTTGCTGGTTTAAACTGGTCCTTTGCTGGTTTATGCTGGTCCTTTGCTGGTTTAAACTGGTCCTTTGCTGGTTTATGCTGGTCCTTTGCTGGTTTAAACTGGTCCTTTGCTGGTTTATGCTGGTCCTTTGCTGGTTTAAACTGGTCCTTTGCTGGTTTATGCTGGTCCTTTGCTGGTTTAAACTGGTCCTTTGCTGGTTTATGCTGGTCCTTTTGCTGGTTTATGCTGGTCATGTGCTGGCAAAGGACCAGCATAAACCAGCAAAGGACCAGCTTAAACCAGCATCCCAGCGTCAAAACATACCTAACCAGCATATGCTGGTTTTTTCAACAGGGTAGTTCACCCAAAAATTAAAATCCCCATCCTTTATTTACCCTCAAGTAGTTCCAAACTTGTATGAATTTCTCTCTTCTGCTGAACACAAAAGAAGATATTTTGAAGAATGTAGGTAACCAAACAGTTTCTTGTTACCATTGACTTTTTATAGTATTTTTAATGAAAAGTCAATCTATATGGAAGTCAAGCAATTGTTTGCTTACCCACATTCTTCAAAATATCTTCTTTTATATTCAGCAGAAGGAGGAAACTCCAACAGGTTTGGTGAGTAAATGACTGAACGTTCATTTTTGGGTGAACTATCATTTTTAAACATGTTAAAAATAAAAGAATATCTCGGATTTCATTATGAATATTATGTATTTTTTATCAACTTACTCAGTTTCCTCATGCAATTTGGAGAGCAAAGGTTCAAATATAGTCTTCCCTAGCATGTTCCTGAACAGCACATAATCTGATTTAAAATTATGTAAAGTGGTAAAACACAAAAAATACAGACTAATACAAAATATATGTCATAATCTAAAATCTTAGAAAACTTTTCATGTCCTTAAGTCAATTACCCTTTTTACCTTAAAAATATGGCTAAATTAATGCACACAATGAATAAAGGGCACTTACAAATACAATTATATTCAAGCTTCCATCTTGAGTCTTGCATATCAAGCAAAGGCCACTGATTTATTTGCATAGTCGTAACATTCAGATTTACATGCATCTCAGAAGCTATCATCAAGCACATCTCGCACACACACAAACACAATCAAACGGTTAAAATGCTCAGACACACACTTACACACACGCGCATAAAACTTTTGGAATAAAAAGACCCAGTGCTGTGAGGCATTCTGGGTGATCTCCCTATTAAAAAGGCACTTTAAAATCAAAGAGAGTTCTATGCAATAAATACAGCTAAAAGAGGAGCAGCAAATAGAAGAACGAATGTTCACTGTGTCCATCCTAAACATGTACAGAACAGACATGTACTGCAATATTTTTACAATGAACTGGAATGAAGAAGAAAGTTGAGACAATCAGACAACGACAACCAGCTTTCATATCCTCCCCACCCTTGTAAATAATGTTTCTCCCACATATATTTGATCTATATACATGTTGTGATGGTTTTTTGTTGGACTGAATGTAGGAATGAATGGACTTCATTAGTGCTGCTCTTCTCTCAGTCGGAGTCTTCATCATCGAGATACTCCTCGGCGTTACTGTGGGTGCGCAGAATCACTGCAAATTCAACAGAGAGAGACAGTTAAGTGTGAATCTCTCTCACAGGAAGTGACATCTGAAGGAGGTAACGCCTTGTGACTCACCTCCTCCCAGTTTCCTCTTCAGCAGAGAGGCACATTGTGCATTGGTGGCCATATCCAGAGCGGTCTTCTTCTCATTGTTGACCACATCTGTCCTGGCATCTATAGCAACACATATTGCAATATAAACAAACATATCAAACATGCAGATACAGATACAAAAAAGGACATGCGTGTTTGTACTTGGAATTTTTACATTTCAATTACAAACTGATTTAGAACATTTTAAGACTTTATGACCTTAAATTTCAGAAAACTGGGGGCTTTTTTAATTTTCACACATGCTCCTGAATGCACTTTACAAGTTTGCACACATCTATTTTTAGTTGCAAATGCAAGTGAAGTGCTTGCACTGTCGAGCTCTGCCCCACCCTAGTGTCACATACATACAAGTAGATACTTATAAGGGGGGGAAAAATTCACTCACTTTTACTGAGCAGCATCTCAACTATATCTGAATAACCCTTCCAGGCAGCTGCATGTAGAGCCGTGTCTCCCAGTTTATTCTGTTCAAAAAATTAACACACCATTTATTACATTGAGTAAAATATAAAGAACATGATTATTGCTTCCGTTTCTAGAAACACTTTGCTATCGCTTTGTCACTTTTTCATACAGACATTTGTAAGCTGATCTCACGGTGCATTTTAACCAATTCAAATGAAATGCATTTGATCTCAAGAAAAGTGACTCGCCAAAAACATTTTACCTGCTGATTGAGCTCACAGTTTGGCTGACTCAGCAAAATCTCCACCACATCTAAGAAAACACAAACACAACGTAGGTTAAACGTGTCATCTTGCCATTATTTTTTGTACTTTTTTTAACTTGATGTGCCATTATTGGACAAAACAGGCTTAAATCAGCTTAAAGAGTTTGTGCACAACTGCTGCAGCTCGAAAATGAAATTTAAAAATGTGAAAACAATCAAAGCGTGTGTGCATCTTTTACCTTTATGTCCTCCGTGACAGGCCCAGTAGAGAGCGGTGTTCCCTGCTTTGTCCAGTCCGTTGATGCCAACCTTATTATCCAAACATTCTCTGAGCCAGCTCAGATTACCTGCATTCACACACAAAACATTTGATTGTTTCACCACACTATCAAACAAACAAAATACCAGATAGGTGTATATTTGGGTACCTCGCTTGGCTGCTTCATGCATGGGGTTGTCTATGGACTCTGCTTGCTCAGCCACTGGAAAAAGGCAAATCACATCACAAATTTAAGTATAGCTTAGAAAAGTAATAGCGTATAATGCATAAAATGATATGCAGAGAAGTTTGACACTTAAGGGGTTAGTTCACCCAAAAATGAAAATTCTTTCATTAATGACTCACCCTCACGTCGTTCCAAACCCGTAAGGCCTTGGTTCATTTTCGGAAAACGAATTAAGATATTTTTGATGAAATCTGAGAGCTCTCTGACCCTCCATAGACTGCAAGGATCCTAACATGATCAAGGCACAGAAACGTAGCGAGGATAGAAGTGCCTTGATCGTGGTAGTATCCTTGCTGTCTATGGAGGGTCAGAGAGCTCTCAGATTTCATCAAAAATATCTTAATTTGTGTTCCGAAGATGAACCAAGGTCTTAAACTCAAGTATACGTGCAATAGTAATAGCTAGGATTTCTTTAGGAAACAGCACTGATTGTCTCTAATAAAACTTTCCCGACATCATAAAAGACTGTAAAAGTCACATATTATATACACATTTTACAAAAGTCGTCTTTTCAAATCATTGAAGGTGTTCTAGTAAAGGACTGATGGTTTGCAGGTTCTAGTTTGCCACTTGCTTTCTTTACCATAATTGCTGGGAATAAGTCCAGTCCTTCCCCTGCATGTTCCCTTCCACCAGTTACTGTCACTCTAAAAACATAAACCCAGCAATCAGTTCAAAATCACGAACACTGCCATGAATATAATGCTCTTTATGGAGCAGGAGGAATTAACATAAACTTACTGTATCTGAGATGTACAAGATATCTCCTTCCTCAAAGTACAGTTCATCTGGCTGAAAAAGAGGAAAACATACATGATTAGTTCAATTCAGGCAAGCTAAAACAAACAAAACAACCGAAGAGAAGAAGGAAACTCACCGTCCTTGGGTCAAAGGTGAATAAAGCCCTGTACACCTTGACCTGGCCTGTTTAAAACATAAATATGAATGTTACACTTATATTTTCAAATAACTAATGATTGCACACTGAAGCAGTTTTATACACATTTTAGGTCCTCAGTTGTCCGTGTTCTGCTCACTATTTATAGGTGAAACAGAGCAGTAAATATTCCACCTGTTCAACCTTATTTTCACCTATCAGCCCAACCAAATGCAAAACACCATCACATCTACAACCAGGTAGTATCACGGAACTAAACGCAGCTCAAATGCAGGGCAAACCACATGACACAGAATTAAGAGGAACCCAAGCCCTGAGGCCTAAATATATAAATAAACAAACAATTATAAGCACAACAAAGGGCATTTCCTGCCTGCAAAGGTATTTCAATTTGGCCTATTGCAAACAAGTGAGAAGCCCTGCTGAGCGGGATCCAAGAGGCCCCTCCCGAACTTCCAGATCAGCCTCGGAAATAGAAACACTGGCCTCCACCGGATATGATTATTGTGTTTGCCGCCAATTACAACTACGATCAATCGTTCAGAAGTGTAGAAATCATTTCAACCAACAGGAAATCGGTTCTGCAATACTAACAATGTTTCCCAAAGTTGGAGGTTCCAAGGTTCACCTAGAATCTACACCACATTATAATATGTTACTATTAGTGTAAAAGTGAATGTAACTTGGTTTTGGCCACTACTAAACAAAACAGTGTTAAATATTCCAAACATCCCATCGCACACAACTGGTAAAATCAAATTTGCATGCTGGACGTCACAGACCCACATCCTGGGAAAACTGTACTAAGAGGACATCCTACAACTTGAGACAGGACCAATAAAGAGTTCAGAATTCAGAGTTTTCTACTTAATCGATTCTTTAGTATCAAAAATTAATTTCAAACCAATCACGTGATTTAGCGTTTTGAATGGCATTATTAATAAAACAAATAATATAGTCGCAAATGCACATTATTTGTAGTTCTGTTCACTAAAAATACAACCCAGGCGCTGGGTAAAATATGGATTAACACAGCGATTGGGTTGTTTTGACCCAGCGGTTGGGTTACTGCCCAGAAGGCTGGGTTAAACATTTAACCCAACTGTTGGTTGAAAAGTCTAAAGAAGTGAAGTGAAGTGACGTGACATGTGGCCAAGTATGGTGACCCATACTCGGAATTAGTGCTTATCCATCCCAAGTGCACACACACAGCAGTGAACACACACACACCGTGAACACACACCCGGAGCAGTGGGCAGCCGTTTATGCTGCGGTGCCCGGGGAGCAGTTGGGGGTTCGGTGCCTTGCTCAAGGGCACCTCAGTCGTGGTATTGAAGGTGGGAGAGAGTGCTGTACATTCACTCCCCCCACCTACAATTCCTGCCGGTACGAGACTCGAACCCACAACCTTTGGGTTACGAGTCCGACTCTCTAACCATTAGGCCACGACTTCCCCTTTCTTTTTATTTATTTATTTATTTTTTTTTTTATATTTTGTTTTTTATTTTTATTTTTTTTTTAAGAATTAGGTATTATTGTGTCCGAAAGCAGAAATTAAACAGTTATTATGCATATCGGTTATTCGATATTTAAATATGAAAATAACAAGCATCGTATCAGTTGTGAACAGATCATATTGGTCTATCTCTAACTACAACACATATCTTTGACCGTACACAGCATCATCATAAATCACCAGTCCAAATGTCATGCGTTATTTTGCACACTAAGCAAAATGAAGCTGCTCTTTCATATGGGGAAGTAACTAGCTTCTATGAGACCATGGCTGGGACTCAAAACCACTGATCTAGACAACATTTCTGGGCATCATATAAACATTTTTTTGGCTCGCCAGAAAATGCACCGATTATAGGAAAAATGCGTACGTAGTGCGTCTACGTTGACTAAACGCGCTGTCGAGGTAGATTGCTCACTAGGTTCTGAACCTTCTTGCTCTTTGAACTTTTATGCTAAATTGTGGTGGTTTCGCGCATGTTAGTCGGTGACAAGCGTTTAAAACGCGTAAAAGCGCAAAGAAAGTTGCGTTGCGCTGCGCTGGGCTGGAGAAACGCCAACCTCCACCCGCAGGAGGAAGTTCAATACAACCAGAAATCGCATGCTCTTATATACATTTCATTGTATGGCATCGGAAACGAGGGTGTTTGTAAGGCTATCAGACAAAGAAACAACGCAAAAACGAGTGAATAAATAATGAAACTTTTGTAGGTTTGCGAGGTAGGCTTTTCCTCCACGCGCACCTCTTACCTGGTTTAGCTGGTTTGGGGGGAGGCTTTGACATTTCTGAACTTTCCAAGACTTTTAAAGAAGACTTCCGAGTTGTTTAAGACGTCAATAATAGGTAGACACGGTATAAAAACTGTTACGAGTGTAAATTAAACAGTGTATCGCTGCTATCTTCCTTTAGGCGCCGTCAATGAGGAAGCGTGAAGGTGCCCAATGCGGAAAAGTTGCACTGCGCATGCGCAGCTCTCTGAAATTCCGTACTGCCCTTACGAAAATCTGACTTAACAATAGTTGCTACGTAAATGCCATGTTTTTACAATTTAACTTTAGTAGTATTAACAAAACAGAATAGAAGCAGATTCAGGGAAAAATGCATATAAAACATATATTTGTTTCAAACTTGTAAATACATCAAAAAAGTAATACATTTGCTACAAATTAAATACAATTTATGGGGAGTGATAAATATTCCAATGGCTTATTACATTTACATTTACATTTAGTCATTTTGCAGACGCTTTTATCCAAAGCGACTTACAATTTGGGGATACATATCCAGCCTAGAAATGACAAGGGCCTGGACAAGAAGTTGTGCAGCATGCTCCGTTAGAAAGGAGCATTATTAGACCCTGTTATAATATTTAATAATGATACATCATTATTAAATATCATAGCAGGTCTGAATTTTAGTCTAAACGTGTAATCAATGACAAAACTGCAAATGATTCATTTTCTGTTTCTGTTGCAATATGGAAAGTTTCGGTGTCACTATCAATAACATGTCTATTTTGGGGGCTTTAGTTGTGTAAAGATTCCTATAGAAATGATTGTTGAACTGATCGAATGAGGTTTGATGTAAGTCTTAAATTTAGGGAATGTACTAAACACTTTATAAACCTCCATTAATAACATTAACCAACATTAATCAATTACGCAATACGTAACAGTAGTATAGACAATAAAATAAAATAAAATAAAAACATTATTGGCAAATAAAAAGATAAACGCCTTTTTAAACAGCATGGCCAAATAGGTTAATCTAACAAAATATTAAACAAATAAAACTGCAGGGAATTTTTTTTGTTTGCTTTTTAAACCCTTTTAGCTCACAAATGAAACCATGAGTATGTATGTATGTTACTTTTTTCAGTACTTTCACACCAGTGAAACGCCTCTACACTCTAATCCTCTAGATTTGTGTGTCATATTAGAGGACACCCGTAGCATTGGGCTGCACCAACAAGTTGGTTTACATTGCAGGCAAGTTTTAAGGAGCTGCCTCAGAATAGCTCTGCTTTTAGTCATTTCTGTTTTAAAGACCGTAGCACTACATCCATATAGACCTGTATATTATGTACGTTTTGAGCTAAAAAAGGATGTTTGATGTTATCACTGAGTACCTATATAATCAGATACAACTACATGGAAGTTATCTTCCATATGATCAGAATGCAAACTCACTCTTAATACTGTAAATGTGAAATTTACCTCTTTGTGCATTTAATGAACACATCAGGTGTTCACTGTATTTTCAAAATGACAATGTAAAATGCAATTGTAAATGTATTGCTTTTAGTTAAAAGTTAAAAAATAACAATACTCTTGCTTTATGAATCCAATGGTGGCCTTATATAAATTCTGGATAGCGTCTAATGGGGTGTTTAGCTTGTTCTGTGTTAACGGTTCAGGGTCATTAGCTGTGCTTCTCTTCCTTTTGGGCTCTTCAGAAACTCATTACCATGCAGATGTGAAGGACATGTTGCACAGCAGGCGACTCAAACAGAATTTAAATTGCACAAACACGTTCATTCATGGCTTCATCTAAGAAAACCGGTCGTTCTTCAAGCTACCTCTCTTCCGTCCCGTACCATAGTTTTTTGGCCTCAAATTACAGGGACAGTAATATACTTAATGACCCATGAGGCTGTGTTCACACCGAACAAGTGTGTGTGTGCTGGGGGTGTTTTGGCTTCTCTCTTTATCTATTGCATTTTCCCCCAAGAATCCCATTCTTTGCATTCTTTTTGTTCCAGACGTGATGCATTTCATATTCCATTCCAAATATTCCAAAGACTTAAGGTCAAATTCGATTCCAGTGACTCTGCGTCCCCAAATCTGAAACATCTACATCAGTGCATGTGAAGTCATCATAATTGACTATTAAAATACAAATAAACATGAACAATATTCCTGTTTATTTAGAAGTATTCTCATATCCCATTCAGGAGCACTTGACAAAACAGTCAAGCTATTCAGCATCACAGTCCAGTGACGTGAAATGGAAAATGAATCTCACATACATAATGACTCGTGTATGAATGACCTGTGGATGAATTCTACAGGTGGACTCTCGTCAAACATTTACCTTACAAAAGGTGCCTACAAACACACACAAACACACATGTTATCTCTCTCTCTCTCTCTGTGTGTGTGTGTGTGTGAAGGGAAACCTCCCTATAAAAGCTCCTCCTGGACGACAAGTTAATGACAAACAGAAACTCAACACAGAACTCAGCTGTCAGCTGCCATGAACCTACAGCGCCTCTCCTCTCTGCTGCTCTGTGTCGGTGAGTTTGGTTTTCTCCATCCTGTCTTACTTTATTTTTGACCTGTCAGCTGCAGGTGCGCCACGGTAGTGGAAAACCTGGAAATCTTAGTGGATTTTAAAATCGTGATTTAAAATCCTGAAGAAATCATAGAAATGAATACAATCTTAAAATATTATTGGATTTTTATGTGTGTGAATATATGCTTTTCTAGTTATGCTTTGCTCTAAAATATTGGTATTTATTTTTTCAAATTCTGTAAAATTATAAACAAAACAACAAAAAAAAACTTGTCCAGTGATAAAGTAACAAAATAAAAAATAATGAAAAGTCAAAAAGTGAGCGAAACTTGCAACATATTTTCTTTCATACCAAGTGTAAATTTTCTGCATTTGCTTATTATTGTCTATTGTATTTTAATTTCACTTTGACAACTGACAAAAGACAACTGACTGATGAATATGAAAGACTCCAAGATAGTAAACCTCCTCCAAAACCAGCTTGAACTCTCTCGCTGAGTGAAGTGTGCGTTGTATTGTGTTTGTGTCTCCAGACAGGCAGGGCTTTGGGAAATCGACTCGACCTGTAGTAACATGCCTCTGAATAGTGTATGCCAGAACGCCACACAGTTTAAATCTGGGCTGTATGTTGTCATGTTCAACGTCACAAAGCGCTTATTGTTCATGGCAAAGGACGGAGGATTAGGGCGTCACACCGCCGTGTTAAATATATATTTAGCTTTACGAACTAACGTTAGAAAGGTCATCCCCGCACACAATAATAGGTGTGTGTGTGTGTGTGAATTTCTTTGACAATTAAATGCAGGATTCCAGTCGGTAGGAGTGTTCAGATCAAATGCATTTACTCAAACATTCTCCTTGCAGACTAGTTTGACTGCAGACGTCGCCAGTTTATACCTGTGATAGAAAGGCACATACACTACTTTAAAATGTCTGAATTGCCACATATCTATTAGAAAGAAAAATAGCACTTGCACGGTTTTCAAGCAAAATATTTGACACCAAAGATTGTTGTTTAATCTAGTGATGTTCTAAATTGAAGTATTCGGAGACTCTTCATTTGTAAGACATTAAAGAAACATGTTAATGGTTAATGTGATAAGGAATAGAATGTGTGCAAAATAAAATGGCATGCAAAATTACAATTAGTGTTTAATAGACTGGATCGATTTGCCACACACCCAGGGCTGGTGGAATTTGTTCCTGCAATTTTCATATAATGGCACCTTTGATTACTAGACAAAAGGAAATCAAACGGATGTTTTTTCCTGGTCTTTTTGTGTGTTATTCCAAATACAAACGTGTTTGACTTTGTAATGTTTCATCAAAATGCGATGATCAAAACTTACTCCACCTATGCAACAACGTTACCCTGGTTACTTAAGTTTCAACCAACATATGCTGGCTGTGTTTCAGGATGGGAGTAGTCCTTCACGTTCACATTCAGGTCTGGCTCCATTCTGTGATATAATGCCCACTTCTTTTTTTTTGATCCCAATCAATTCCTGATGGATAAAATCAAGTCCCGGCCTACATATTTTCTCGTTGAATAGCATGTTTCACTGTGGAAATGAATCACGTGGGTTGTGAACATTGAGACCTCCTTAGATGCAAACATTGTTTTATGTAGTTTTAACCCTGTAAAGCCAGACATATGAAATGATAGTTTTGAAAAAATGTTTTTTTTTTTAGTTTATTGACACTTTAGACAAAAAAAATAAAAAAGGGTGCATATGTTTTTTTTTGTTGTTGTTGTTTTTGTTATTTTGAGGGGGGTGAGTATCATATTTAATATATCAGGCTTTTATGGCATGATGTAGTGAAAACATGTAGGGGAAAAACCCTCACATTTATTCAGAGGCCCAAACTAAGCAAAAATATGCAATTTGGCAGTTGCTGGTATTTATGTGGCCAAACGTAAGATACAGCTCTGATAGCTTTAAATTTAAATCTTTATAACAGTACACTGTAAAAAAAAATCCGTAAAATTTACGGTAAAAAAACGGCAGCTGTGGTTGCCGGAATTTTACTGTAAAAAATACGGTAGCAATGTTTTAGGTTTTACGGTTTTAACTTAAATTTACAGTTAAATACCGTAATTTAATTAACTGATATAATGTTAATATACCAACCTACTGAAGTACTGAAATCTGTTTTGTACCTTTGTAATACACTGATAACCACCAAATGCAGGTGGTGATGAGAAAGTCACACGATAAACCAAAGCCCATCACAAGCAGCTTTTAAATAATAACATATATAAAAGGTGCACAGTGTCATTCACACAAGCACTGAACACCATCATAGTAACACACAGTTTTCCACTTCCAAAAGCGGTATACTACCGTAAAATTAATGTCCAATACATGTATTGTCCAATACAGTTTTTCACCGTATATAGTAGGGGAATTTACCGTTAACCATTTAACAGGTTTTTACTGTAGCATTTTTACAGTCTTTTACCGTTAAATTCACGGTCATTTTTTACAGTGTACAGCGCTTACGCAAAATGCATATAAATATCAGTTGTCACTCTAAATCTCCCAATAGGCTGTCTTAGTAAGATGATATTTAAATGCTTGTTTAAACCAAAGAATGATTGAGAAAATAAATATCTGACAAATTTTCATTGAAACATAATTTTCTTCATCAGAATCATTGTTCTATTAATCAAATTAGGGTCAAGGGTAATTCACCGCTGGCAAGATGGGGTTTTGATAAAAAAATTGGCTGTTTATGCAGCAAAACAATATTTTTTTTATTCTCGGTGCTACACGATTGTAGAAAACAGAAAAAGGGCCGTGGTGGGAAAAAAAAAAGTACAAAAACTTCAACACCCATAATGCACTAGGCGCGATCAGACTCTCCGTAAGCGCGGATACAAAAATGCGGAAGTACGATCTGTAGTTTTTACAAACGCCCTACAGCTGTCAAAACTTCTGCTGCCAGGTAAACGGGGATATCTTGGTGCAAGACAAGGAAACATAATATACATTGTTCATTTACTTAGCCTACCTGGTTTGTATGGATTCTGTGCAGTATTTATCTTCACATCATTCCTGTTATTATATTGTGTATTTTAGCATGAATAGAAAGCTGTATTGATCATATCGGATATCGGAACAGGTGTCTAACAAGAAAAGGAGACATAAAGGACTTAATTTTGTATTGTAGGCTACTTGCGGCAAGCGCAGCTTTACCTCACATAACCTCAACTTTTCCACTCGCTTATGTCTTTCACTCTCAATTTCTCTCTCACACACATACACAGCTAATCTGCTCAGTACAATACACATGGGGTGTTTACAGCATGACTCAACATCAACCGCAACATTAGAAGATTAACCGCTCTTTATATCTGCTAATTGAGGTTAATGTGTCATTGTGATATAATGAAGCGTTTGATCCTGTTATTATTTGCAAACTGGGCCGAAACTATACAAATCAGCATTCCTCACAAGCAGTTATTACATTTCTGCTGTGATATAACTGCGTGTTTCTGTGTACAGTTTGCAGTGCAGTTTTCACCATACGGACAGCTGCTACTCACACATCTGCACTGGATCATGTGACCGTGATCTCGTCATCGGGGGAGGGGCTTCAGAGCGCCGTGGGTGAAGATTTGGAATCTGATGATGATCAAGAGCCATCGGGAATGTTCAGTGATCCAACTTTGTTTAAAGGTACAGCCTTGTTGACAAGTGCGCCGACATATAACGCCGTTGGGTTACGGGTGTCCCGAGTTCGAATCCCGAATCCTACTGTCCTATCATAATAAAGGCAAAACATCAAAAATAAATCTTAAAAAAAGGGTACAGACAGTCAAACTCGTCCACCTGCTTGACAATCTCGTGCAGACGTCTATTATTCTGCTAATTAAAATGACTGACCTAATAACATCTTTGGCATTTTAATTAGGATGATAAATTCAATATTTATGAACGGCAAAGATTCGGAATTTAATATATCAATTTAACACAGTTTCATTATAATAACAATTTCACAAAAATAACTAATATTTTAGGATATTTCACACTAAAATCAAAAGAAAAGATAGGAATGAATAATAAACTAAATAATCAAGTATGTAAACTATACATTTAAATTTAAACGATTTGCATGCAATTCAACAAAAGTTGGTGACAAAATGTTGAAGAATTGAGTTGCATTAGTTTATATTTGAATTAAATAAATTGAGCAGACAGCAAGTGTAGAGATATTTGGTGGAAAAGACCTTACCTGCATCTCTTTTTGAGGGTTTTATGACAACATTTAATTAAACATTTAAAAATTCAAAGTATAGAAATCAAAGTACAAAACTTTCAGGAACCCAAGTCAGTAAAGGAGGCGTGAAGGTGTCATTCTTTAATCTTTAGACAAACTTGTGACAATTTTCCATAGATGCCTGTTCTTAGATTAAGCGAATGATAATTACTGACTGGAATAACACCTTTTGGCATTTTAATTAGGACAATAAATGCATAATTAATGAACTACAAAGGTTTAGAAATGAACTACAAAGTTTCAATATAAAAATAATATCTGAACAAATCTTACAAAAAAGCACATATTTCAGTTTAATAGTTTGCATTTCCCTTGTCCAGTTCTACATTAATGGCAAGAAACAAATATTCCTGTAATTCCAATGCAACTTATGTTAACTTGATATGTTGATTTCTGAACCTTTGTAGTTCATTAATGATTCATTTAGCTATTGTTCTAATTAAAAATGAATTGCATGCAATAAGACTAAATGTTGTGACAAAATGAAGGGTTGTGCTGCATTAATAAATCGAGCAAACAAGTGTAGAGATAATTGGTGAAAAAGACCACTTCCTTTAATTGTGAAGCTGGTACACACACACACACACAGAGTTTAAATCTTACAATTCCCAGGAAGAAAAGTCGAGAAAATGAATTCTGAGTTTAAATCTCACAATTCCCAGGAAAAAAAGTGAGAAAATTAATTCTGACTTTAAATCTCACAATTCCCAGGAAAAAAAGTTGAGAAAATAAGTATGAATTCTGAGTTTAAATCTTACAATTCCCAGGAAGAAAAGTCGAGAAAATGAATTCTGAGTTTAAATCTCACAATTCCCAGGAAAAAAAGTCGAGAAAATATGTATGAATTCTGAGTTTAAATCTTACAATTCCCAGAAAAAAGTCAATTGCGAGAAAAATTTCTGAATTGTGAGATATAAAGTCACAATTGTAAGAAAAAAGAGTCGCAATCACCTCTTAAATTGTTTATTCCATGGCAGAAACAGGCTTCCATATTTATCTGCATGCACACTACATATAAACATCCCACACACCTGCACTTCATAAGTGAATTCACATCAATTCAATCCAGTCAGTGTTGCATTAACGTCGTGTTCAAGTAATGAAAGTTTGATTGTTTCAGATGTAAGAGAGGTTATGATGGGGAACGCTGTGGGATCCAGCTTCTCGGGACGTCTCGGGACGAGAGCAGCACTGATCGGAGCCACACCACGCTCGTCATTATGGCTGTAGTCCTGTCAGTCATCAGCTGCCTAGCCATTCTGCTCATGGTCTGCGTGCAGTAAGTACATTCAGTGCATGCATGCTAAATATACACCCACACACAAAACACACGCCTGGGTTATACTTGCACATATTGTGACAGCAGTTTGGACGCACCTTCTCATTCTTTATCATTATTAATACTATGAGGTTACTCTACCAGCTAACAAAACATGTTCTAGGAACATTTTGTTAACATTCTAATTAAGTTTCCATTGTATCGTTTGTAAACATTCTGGGAATGTTGCTTTTGAATGTTTTCTGTAGTAACATGTACCTTATAAAAATGTTAGATGAATGTGCAACTAGAAATTTTTTCCATGAACGATGTATAAATGTATTAGTTTTGTGTTAACTTTTTGAGAGCGTTATTAAAGACCAGATAACTTTGAATGAACACTCTATTAACATTACTAGAAGAATGTTTGTACATAACTTTGAGTGAAGCTTGCCAGAATGTTCCCTCTTAGATTTGTACTAGATTTGCTCAATCTGGACATTCATAAACCAACTTCACAATGTTGGGATGCTTTTGTAGGAGTTCACGTGTATTCTGGATACTTGCTTTTTTATCACCCAAAATAAAAACAAACAAAACACATTTAGTTTTGTGAACGAAATATCCTATGTAGGCACTAGCATTTAGATCAAAAGGTTTTTATATGTACAGAATACAGTAACCCAGACATTTACTATGTTCAAGGCCCCAACGTGGCAATATTCCAGCAATATTAAAAATGAAGTCCTCTGAGGTTGTTTTCACTACACTATAAATGAGACGCTAGACGGCGCCAGTTGTCTTTTGAATAAAACGAGTCCGAGAGTCGAGAAAGTAGTTCCGATTTCTTTACACGCATGAGCGGATTGATATAGCGTTGATATGGCCTACGGGTGATCGGTGGATTACAATCGGTTGGAATCACATTTTCTGCATTCGTTCTGAAATAAACCCTCAGACGGCAATTATAATAGTTGCTACAGATCTGATTATACATAAACAAGCACTCTTTATACAGGTTGTGTTGTAACTTAACCGTACGCATTTTTGTTGAGAAGATCGGGATCATTTTACTGACTCTGATCTTTGAACATAGTTCCACAAAATGACTTTTATTCAAATCATTTCGTTCATTTAAGGTAATTAAGTTAAACTGTTATATATATATATATATATCATCATATATATCAAACATCATCGCTTTCAGGCGATATATATATATTTAAATAAACAAATTCCGCGAACATTTCCACATATGCGTCTTTCATTATTTTCCGAATAAGATATTCGGAAATTCGATTATTTTTTCACGTGACAGATGAACGAATCGTTCCGCGCTTGAACAGTTAGATTACTTTTATATTTATTTATTTATTGTAGCTACTATAATGCAGACTTAACATAAAGAAGAAATAAAATAAAGAAGAAATAACAACATAATATTCAATTATCAAGCAAATGGAAATAAATAGGAAATGTTAAGAAGTAAGAGTGGATTTGAGTATTTGGCAGAATTGTTAACTTAATATATTTTTTTGTTGTATTGTTCTTATATTGCAGCCATAGAACACATCACCGCTTTCAGGCGGCGTTCCTGAGCTCCACTAATGAAAGAGAGAAACTAGAGAAGAAGAACATCATGGTGTGAAGAGGAAGTAAGGCCAAGTCTTTATTTATGGGTTGCTAAATGTAAAAGAGACTTTTAGGGTTGTGTTTGCCATGTAAAACTCCAGTCCCTTCTTCAGCATTAAAACAGTCTACAAAACCCCCATTTTACGCAATTTATTGCGGAATATAGGCCTATAGACATTTTATGTCATAAAATAAATTGTTTTTGTTTCAGGTAGAATTCACGCAGATGTCACTGGTGTGGAGTGCACTGCAGATATATTGCACATAGAATAATATAATAAAACCCACTGTAATAATATATTTATTGTTTGTACCTATTTATTAACTAATTATATAATTTCCTTAGTATTTGTTGTTTATTTTGATAATAAAAAACTAATGTTCATTTGATATGTGATGTTCATGTACACATATGAAATAAAGTACACTCTCATAAGATCTGTATCTTTCACTCATTCGGAGCATCCTTATGTAAAACATTATTAAGAGTATAAGTTATTTAAGTCTTCAGACAGTATGTCAGTGAGGTGAAAACACTATTACAGCTATGAGTATTATTCACAGATGAAAGCAGACGTTCGACTCGTTCACTTTAAACCTGATCAGGTGGAGTCTGTGGTGCCTCTCCCTGCAATTTTCTGCAAAGTTTCCTTCTTCCAATCATCTTTAATCCTTACGAGGGCTTATGTTTCATAACATAATAGAAGATTATATAAGAACAGATCAATCTGGAGGTGAGTGTTTGATCAACAAATGTTTGGTAAATGGGGCAGGAGGGGAAAAATCTCCAGGTTTGGACATCATTATGGATGGTATATTTACTCAAACAGTCATCCAAAGAGGCATAATCCAGGAGGAGAATTAGTTGCAGTAAATAACTGTGCAACAATGAATGGTGTAACTAATTATGCAAAGCTAAACCACTTTCAATACTTTACTGCTGTGACTGAAATAACAGTAACAACCGATATAATAGTACTTAACAGATTACTAGTTGTTAAATGTATTTTAAATACAAAAATTCTGATTCCTATATTTTTGCCTTAAAGGGGTGGTTCACTGGGTTTTTTCTAGGCTTGATTGTGTTTATGGGGTGCAGTCTAACGTGTTAATGCTTCGTTTTTTTAAAAAACGCATTATTTTTCACATGATTTACCTTTATTCCACACCGATCTGTCCCTTCTCTGAGAAACGGGCTGATCATTTCCTTCTTTTATGAAGCCCCTCCCTCAGAAATAGGCGATGGGCTCTGATTGGTTAGCTAGCCCAGTGTGTTGTGATTGGCTAAACCGCCTCTAGCGCGTGTCTAAAAGTCCCGCCCCTCACCTCCTAACTAACGTTAAAAAAGTGAAATCGTAATCAACCACCCCTTTAAATATTCATGTTGGAAAATACATCCACTGCTGATCTGATCAATATAATGTTTGTTAATGACTACCGTATTACCATTAAAGTGTTACCATATTAACACATATTTATACTGTAGCATAATAATAAAAATAAAACCATTAAAAAGTATAGGCTATCAAATATCCCAAATGGTCAGTGGCTGGTTTAGTTGTGATAGGACTTTTAATTTTATTGGCAAGACTAGAAACTAGTTAATTGCGACCTCTTCTGGTCATATAGAGCGGACAGACATGCGCGATCTGGAAATGCATTTACTTATATGAAAATAAGCAGACATTGATATTGATTTATGTCAAAATGTTTGTCTCAGAGCACCAGAGCAGTAATATCATTTGGATACGTGTTCACCAAACTCAATAATAATATAATATATAATATTAAAATCATCTTAAAGTGACAAACAAGAGCATATAACGAAAAAAAAAACTTAAAAATAAATGAATTAATAAGAAAAAATAAATACACATGTAATGATGTATTATAATATGCAAACAACACATTAAATACATCTACAAATAAGGTTTTTCTTTTCTTCTTTTTCCTCAGATCTTCCCAGCAACAATCAGTCAAAAACTACACTGAAAAATATTAACTTAAAAAAAACGAAGAAAAAAAAAACTTTTTTATCCACTTTACAAGCACAAGTGATGAAAAAATATGTAGGCGTATTTATAAGTATTTATGTGTAGACCTATTATTATCATTTTTTTAAATATTAATAGTAATAGCCTACATTTGTATTTTATGATCAATGTTAAGAACAAAAATTAAAAACATTATTATTATTATTAATTATATTCTTTCTTTATTTGTAAAACTAGAAGGCTAAAACGAAAACACGACTATTTTAGTCTTCCTTTAACTTGAAGCTTACTCTGGCTTGCAAAAACTCAACTGAGGAATTAGATGAGGTTTGTGCAAGAAACTTACGGTGATTTCATAATTTTCCTTCCGCTTCTGTGGTCGGCGGTTTTTGTTGTTTATCTGCGCTTTATTTATGAGCTTTACGGTAAATTTAAGCGCTATGGCGTTGCTCGTTTCTGATTGGCTGTCGGCGTGTGCGTTAGAATGTCTCGTGCCAAGAAGGCTCGCGGCTGTCACTCACTGTGCGCGGCCTGACGCACAGACCACAGACCGGTGAATTTATCTAAAATATAATGTTTATTCGCGCATTATTGTGACCAACTGACTCTGAGACGTTTGAAGGAAAGGGTAAGGCTTCAGATATATCCTTTATGAGAGCTCTGGAGGGAGTATGTTGAGTATTATTGTGTTAGCGTAGCTTAGCAGCAGCTGTCATCACTTCACTAGACCACCTCACTCATGTGTTTACATGGTTGTTAAATAATCTAATGATGGCCTTCCGGTTTAACATTAACAGTATTGTGATTCTCCACCTGTTGCACTTTGGTTTCGCTGCATTAGCTAACGGTTTCAGAACATTGTTTTTTGAGGCATTGGTCAATTTGGAGATTTTGGGCTATTTTGCTTTCATAACATGTCTTCTTTCAGACTAGTGAAAAGAAAACACCACACATGTACATTGAAGTGTTCATTTAATCACACTTCATCTATCTGCATCTGGATTTTTCAATTACAGTACATGTCTTTATAGGCTATTTTCTCCAAATTAATTTTTTTCTCCACCTCAGTGTCACTTACGTGCATCAGACCTTGCAGTTGAATTCCTATCTATATTCTGAAGGTTTTTACAGAGGGTTTAAAAAAAAAAAAAAGCATTTTGAAAATACTGTTCACAACATTTTCTGATTTATGGCGTGATTAAAAACTCCAATATGTAAAATATCAACAAAATGATACAAGAATTTTGAACTGGAACTAGTGCATATTTAATTTGTAATATTTAAACATAATTCCAGAAAACTTGTGATTCAAAACAATTGTCTTAATGTACTGTAATAAATTAACTAGTGAAGTATGGTGATCACCTGTGGTTACTTGTCTTAATGATTAGCACTGTGTGTTTAATCTATTTTAATAAAATCACTTTAATGGGTGTAGTGGCTTAGTGGTTAAATATCTAGTAGCCTGGTAGCTGAAAGGATGTAGGTTCAAACCCTGTTCGTATGCTACCAGCGTTGTGCTTTTAATTCATATTTACAAATTCACTTTTTTTGTGCTCTGTGATATTGTAGTTAAAGATATAGACTGGTAACGGAAAGCTTGATCCATTACAAGCTGGGCTAATGACTGGAGATTGTAGGTTCAAACCCTGAATTGAGTGATCGATGAACTGTCCCAGTTGTGTCACACTACTTTCTACAAAACTTCTAAAGGTACCGTCATATAGTTGTTTGAGATCTGGGCTGGCGTCTGAAAGGCTTTAGGTTTAACCCACGACCTATCTTCATCATTGTGCCCTTAATCAAGACTCTTGCATGCCCTTAATTGCATGTAGTTCCATAAATCACACAAATTATGGCGGAAACAGTGCATTTGCTTGCTTAGGATGTGTTCATCAACTGTGAGGTTGGGCAGATCTGGTGTGACTTCCCATTTGGTCCCTAAAATAACCTTTGGTGTCACTTGTCAAAGGTCATGGCAGGAACAGCCTTACAGAAAGATTGCTTGTTTTCTACGTCTGGGACACAGTTGTAGCCTGGTGGTGAATAATCTGTAATAGGTTGTATTTAGTTTGGTAACTTGGGTGTATATTGGGCGTGGCGATAGCAACTCCAAGGTCATGGGTTCTAGTCCCAGGGAATGTTTTAAATGCAACATAATTTGCTTTGGATAAAAGCATCTTCCAAATGCATAAATTTAAAATCACATTGTAAGTAGTTGCTTTCCTGTCTGTTCTTCATGCAATACCTTAGTTCAGAATATCTTGGAATATACTGCTTTCGTGTTTTGGGTGAACTATTTCTTTAAATGCACATGTCTTAGTTTGGAGTGACCCCAGAGCAGCCTGCCCCGTCATCGTTGAACCCTTGAGCAAGACACTTAAACTTAGTCTGCTGTGATTCACACCGGATGAAACAGTCCCGACCTAACAACAGCAATGATGTCAGCATGCATCACTATTTTGTACTATGACTTTTTTTAATGACCCAGAAGAACACCGTATGATAAATCAATAAGGAGTGACCATAGGTGGCTGGTGATGAGTTATTTGTTATATAAGGGTTTGGCTCTATGTTTGTACAGGTTTCACTTCCTCTACGTACAGCAAAGTAGGCGACTTCAGTGCTGACATGAGTGTTTAACTGCTTACAGACATACAAACCAGCAGTCATGAGACATCTGATTATTTCATTTTAGAGTTGAGTATGTGATTGAATCACATTAAGTGATATTACATCCACCTTTTATTAAAATGGATATTTGAGACATAGAATAACATGTTGAATATGTTTAATATGGTTTAATATGATTGTGCTTAATGCTTCATAATTTCCATTCATCACTTTTTTTGTTGTTATTTGAGGGATCCTTTTCTCGTTGTAAAAGGATTGGTATTTTCTGATATGTGGGTAAACTAGTTTGATATTAACATTTTGATTCACACAAAAATGAATATTTTGGAATTATTTAATCACCCTAATATCTTTTTTTTGTCTTCTTAATTTTTGTAAAAACATCTGGTTTTCGTGATTTACATTGTTTACTGAGAACTATCATTTGCCTTATTGGGCCAGTGCTACGTTGTGATTTTCTTGTGTTCAGTGATCACATGTCTATGTTTTTATGCCTTGCAAACTTCAACATTTGGTTGTCTGTTGTGCATTGTTTTAAATATTTCACAAAGTTAAAGTCTTTTAGCTGCCTAATAGATGAGATTTTAATAAAGTAACTGTCTGGTGATAGTGTTGGTACTAACAGTTAAAATGGGTTAAAATTACAAATGCTCAAATTATCATACGCTGCATGAACATGAAAGTAGAAGGTGATGATAATTTACATTCATGGATGAAATATTCCAGGAAATCCCAAGCTTTTTTGTCAGCTGAACCCCTTTGACCTTAAATATTTTATACCCCCTAAGATGTAAAGTTAAAATTTCAATATTAATTTTGTTCATAGTTATCTGATATTGGTTAATGGTCACATGACATGCAGGTGACCAATAAAATATTTATTTTAGTAAGCGTTTTAATTTTTAAATTACATTTTAATTTATTTTTTAGCATTTTTAGCAATCAGTTCTATTTATTTTATTTATAAATGTTTTATTTATTTTATATATATATATATATATATATATATATAAACAATTTTTTTTTTCTATTATCCTTTTAGCATTTTTAGCAATCAGTTCTATTTATTTTATTTATAAATGTTTTATTTATTTTATATATATATATATATATATATATATATAAACAATTTTTTTTTGCTTTAATCCACTTCTCAAGGACCACTGCATTTATAAAGGCAACAGAGATGTTCTTCTGTGTGCTGATATCCTTTATAAAGACTCTGGCATGAATGTTTATCAGCACAGCGGAGAGGACTGTGGTGTGAGAATCGCTGCTGCTGACAGATCAGCCATAATAATTCAATCTAATCAGCTGATAAGAGCTCTTCTATCAGACACTGCTGATCCAAATGATCTGTTTTTGTGTCTTTGTGTCTGAGTGCATTAAGTGTGTGTTTGCATGTATTATTTCAGTATTTTCTTTTGCAGGTGTGTATCGGTATCAGTGCAGCCATGTTGTCCAGATTAAGCACGAGTGTGAGGCCGTGTGTGAGCGTGTGCCGATGGGTTCACACTAAAGAGAAGGGGAAACCGCTCATGCTCAACCCACGTACCAACAAGGTTAGACTAAACACAATCTATAAGTCCTTCTAGTTCTGTCTCTGTGTCTCTATGAGTCTCTGTCCTTTCTTGTTTCTAATATCATTTATTGAGCATTGAGGAATCTAATCTGTAATTTGCAGCATTTAAATGATAATAATGGCACAAAACATTGAGGATGTCAGTTGCAATGACAACATTAAACTCAAACACATACACTTACACTAAATGCAAAACCAAATTGTGCAGAAAGAGTTACTCACCAAAGTTTTATATTTGGATTTATGGGTTTGTTCAAATCACTAACTCAAAGGATGAAGAATAAACAAATACTAAGCCACTAGATATTTATTTTATTTGCTACTAATAAAATAACACACAAATTACCATCCAGGGATATCTTGGAACAATAAAATAGTGTTCAATATAACAGTATTAACTATGTTTTAAATTAGTTATTAGTCAGTTTTTATGATCCAGTTAAGAGAAGAGCCCATACAATATGATTAACTAATATAGAGCTGCATGATATTGAAACAAATGGCATTCATTGCAATATTTTGTGTTTTTGTGGTGTATATTTATAATACATTTAATTATAATATAATTTATCATAATTTATTATAGTTTTTATTAGATTTATAATGATATTAATTAGGGATGCACGATAAATCGCATGCGATATTTAACGCGCATCTTGTGCCCTAATATTAATAAACATATTTATATAAATCTACTCTGAAGATTTTTTAATACAAACTATCCTTTTAGCATAAAATCAAACCTCTTTAATTAACCTTATAGTGAACCGAGTTTAAAGAGTTTTATAGGCCACATTCCCACTCTGTTTGAACTATTCAGTAACTGATTATAAAATAATTATTGATTTTTATTGTGATTAATATCAAATAAATTATTAAAACAAGAAATAAGTTGTAGTAATTATGCTAATGTCCTGTAGATTAGAAAATAGAGTAAATAAATATATGCGCTATATGTCGTACACCATATCATGATCTGTATGTGTGTAGATGAACACAGTGCCACGCTTTTCTCTGAAACCTTATTTAATTAAATCACTGCTTGTAATTTGATAATCGCACTAAGTCATATCGATTTTATTTCAGTATATTTCATGTATTCTTAAACTAAATTAAACTGGACATTTTAGTAGAGTGTGTTTAATTACTGCCTCAGCTCACTTGAATGTTAGACTGCATGCACAATACAGTTTGACACACCACTACCTGCTTAGTTTTTTACGTGCTGGTTTTTTTTACTCCCTAGCAGAGATGCATACACACTTTCTAACACGGCCCCTGTGTGTGTTGAGGGTCTGAACGCTTTTGTCTGGAAAACATTAGAGGAGTGACTCAGCAGAAGTGCCACGTATCCTAGAAAGCATGGGTGTGTGCTTCATTTCCGTCCTGTAGACCACTGGTTTTGCTTCAGGACTCTTATTTTACTTTGGAAATCAAGCTATGACCCAGGACAGATCCAAAATTGTTTATTGTACAAAACTAAACTAAACTGCCTGATGGTTTCATGCTCTCAGCAGCCAGTAATTCTCCTCACAAAGCATATGGCGGTTGACAAACGATGTTTATCCTTGCTGCAGTTGTATTTAATGTGGTCTGGGTCATATTTTATTTTACTTTGTGTAATTTTGTTTGTTTTTTTGAAGATGAAGGCATGTCAGTGTCGTCACCTGTCTGACTTTTACAAAATGAGATGATTTTGCACCGAAATTTCAATGATTAGTTAGCACCAAAATTACTAACTAAGCATCACTAGTATCGCTCATGCTTGTGGTTTGGGATTTGAACAAACCTGCAACTCTATAATTATGAAATTTGGTTTGTTTGTAGACTGTGTACTCTTGACATATTGCAAATGATTATTTGTAATAATTATTTATCCATTAATTATTTTTATTATTTAACTATAATTAGTAAAATTATTAATAAACATCAGTTTCTAGACATCACATTTATTTTATTATTTTATTTTATTTATTTTTTTTACAATTTTAACATTTTATTTTGATCATTGTTATTGTTACTATTTAATTTTATTCTTGTTTTATGACTTTATTTTGAATGATTACTCTAAATCTAACTTTTTTTTTTATTTTACTAGAGTTGTATTTAATGTCGTCTGGGTCACATTTTCTTTTACCTTTTTTTTTCATTTTTTTTTTAATTTGCAACAAAATACAGATGAGTTTGCTTGCCCGGCTTTCGATGTCAACCACAAAAGATATGCAAAGTGTTTTTCCTCCCATTTAAAAGTTGATAAGTCTATTCTACCTAAACATCCATCATTATATAAGTAGTTGCATTTTATTATTTGCATTTAACATAATTTTTCCTGCTGTTCAGAAAAGACCTGCAACCCCACAACCCTGTTAAAGACTGTTCCCAGTCCTCAAACATGCTCAAACACACATGTGCACACACCCCAGGTATATGGAATGTAAAGTGAAGGCAGTTCCTGTATGTTATAGATGGGTGTTTCCCTCTCCCTGACATTCATTGGTCGTTGTTCTGCTTTGCTCTGCTCCCCGCAGACATTTCCTCCTCACACTTAGGATGTATGTACATTTGTGGCATCTCGGGTCAAAGAGTCATGCATGGTTTTAATGTGCAGCAGAGGAGGGCTCCAGCCCACCCCCAAACACACACAAAGCCAGTGTTTCAGGGTCTCTGTATGACCTATTGTGTTCTGTGCACTCCATATGTCACAGCCTTCTGCATAGACAATGCATTAGACTAGACCATCTGCAGTTGTCTTTGTGTGTGTGGCTTTGTCTGTAATTCTGTTTGCTAAGGCATGCAGCACTATTGCTCATTCTGGTTGGAGATTTGAGCAAACCTGTGACCCTAAAGAAACTTTGGTGTTGCACCAAGCAAGCGATGAAACTTGATGCGTTTGTAGACAGGGTTATTTTTTAATGTCTTCTTGAATCTTGACACAATCCTAATAATAATAATAATAATAATTTCTAACCACATATGGATATAGTTTTGTTCAGGTTTGTAAATATCAGATGCATTTATTTTTGTAATATCAATTTTTTTGTTTCATTTTATTTTATAAGTGATTGATAATTTTATTGTTATTTTACAATTGATTGTTTTTTATTATCATCATTAATTAATTGCATTTTTTTGTATTGTATTTACTTTTATTTTTAAAACTTTTTTTGCTTATTGTTACTATTTTATTGTATTTTAATGTCATTTTATTTTTATTTTTAAAATTTAAAATGTTTGGATACTATTATTATTATTATTATTATTATTTTGTTCATTAATAGGAAAAAACTTGATCACTGGTTGTATAAACAATATAATATACTTAATGCCACTTTTTTTCATCCAAATTTTAAAACTAGTTTGATTAAAATATGCCAAAAATCAGCTGAACAAAGCCTTAGAGACTCAGTTGACTGACAAACACTCCCAACACATTAGCATTGTCCTTGCAATCCTCTATTTGACTCTAGTAAAAAAAAAAGGTACAAATCTATTGTAAACATTCATTGTGTATTTGTGCATGCACAGGGCATGGCCTTCACTCTGAAGGAACGGCAGATTTTGGGCATTCATGGTCTGTTGCCATCGAAGATTGAGACGCAGGACACTCAGGCCATGCGCTTCCAGAAGAACCTGAAGAAGATGTCCGACCCACTGCAGAAGTACATTCATTCACTTTGATACCCATTTCAGAAAATAAGAGCTGTTTCACAATTTGATTTGAATTTAAACTTATTTATTTTTAATTTAAAATGTCCATATAAAATCTGAAGTTTACCATGATAAATTATGTATTTAAGGCTGTGTGGATAAAAAATAATATTAGTCAATATATATAACATATATAATAGTCAGTAATATACAGGTGCATCTAAAAAAAAAATAGAATATCATAAGAAAGTTCTTTTTTTTGTAACTTATTTCAACAAGTGAAAATTTAATATATTCTAGATTCATTACATGTAAAGTAAAACATTTCAAAAGTTGTTTTGTTTTAATTTTGATTATTAGAGCTTACAGCTCATGAAAGTCAAAAATCCAGTATCTCAAAATATTAGAATATTTAATAACTGTTTTCTATTTTAATATATTTTAAAATGTAATATACATGTGCATCTCAAAAAATTAGAATATTGTGAAAAAGTTGAAGTTCAAAAAGTGAAACTTTAATATATTCTAGATTCATTACATGTAAAGTAAACATTTCAAAAGTTTTTTTTGTTTTAATTTTGATGACTAGAGCTCATGAAAGTCAAAAATCCTGTATCTCAAAATATTAGAATATTTCCTCAGATCAATCAAAAAAAGGATTTGCAAAACAGAAAAGTTCAAGTTCTTTAATGTATGTTCATTTTTGCACTCAATACTTGGTCGGGGCTCCTTAGCACAAACTCTAGCATCAGTGAGGTGTGGCATGGAAGCGATCAGCCTGTGGCTCTGCTGAGGCACTATTGAGCCTTCAGCTCGGATCCACTGTTTCTTCTCTTTGTCTAGAAAATATCCCATAGATTCCATATGGGCTTCAGGTCAGGCATGTTGGCTGGCCAATCAAGCACAGTAATATAATGTGCATTTTTCGATGAGTCTGCTATGTTAGCAATAATAACGTTACCTGCTTGAGGAAAAGGGTTGCCAGGTTTTCATAACAAAACCCGCTACTCAAATCTAGCCCAAAACTAGCCCAAACTATCCGCGTTTCGAGGGGGTCCCCCAGTAAAAATCGTGTTCCGGGGGCTAAAATACACGTTATTGGGTTCGCTTCAACCCATGGACATGAAAAACAACCCGCGGCAACAGTGATAAAGTAGCCCAATTCCACAGGAAAACTGCTGACGTGGCAACACTGTGACGGATAGTAATGTCTACAATGGACACGAGCGCTGTCACGGCGCGACCACAACAGCTAAGTTGGCACGGTCTCCCTGCTGCACTAATAGTAGTAAGCCATTCCTCTTTGTTACAAATATCCTTACAAGTACAATTTTAGCTATATTATTTGTGTCCCCTTCAAAAATTGCTCTAGACAAATTTTATGTTTATTGTCCCCCCCTACTGTTAGACGAAATTTACGTCCCTGTTTGGACTTGATAAAATACAATGGACCAACACCAGCAGACGTCATGGCACCCCAAATCATCACAGCCCAAAAAAACTTCACACTGGACTTCAAGCAGCTTGGATTCTGTGCCTCTCCAGTCTTCCTCCAGACTCCAGACCTGGATCTCCAAATGAAATGCAAAATTTACTTTCACCTGAAAAGAGGACTTTGGAGCACTGAGCAACAGTCCAGTTCTTTTTCTCCTTAGCCCAGGTAAGATGCTTCTGAGGTTGTTTCTGTTTCAGAAGTGGCTTGGTAGCCCTTTTCCTGAAGACGTCTGAGCGTGGTGACTCTTGATGCACTGACTCATCCTTCCAGTCAACTTTGCATTTAATATGCTTTGATACAGGACTCTGTGAACAGCCACACCTTTCAGTAATGACCTTCTGTGACTTACCCTCTTTGTGGAGTCTTCTGGACCATTGCCAAGTCAGCAGTCCTCCCCATTATTGTGGTTTCAAAGAACAAGAGATACCTGAAATTTATACTGTAGGGATGGTCATTTAATGAAACTCAAATGTAAATATTCTAATATTTTGAGACACTGGATTTTTGACTTTCATTAGCTGTAAGCTCTAATCATCAAAATGAAAACAAAAAAACTTTTGAAATGTTTCACTTTACATGTAATGAATCTAGAATATTTGAAAGTTTCACTTTCCAAAAAAAAACTTTCATGAAATTCAAATTTTTTTAGATGCACCTGTAATTGGTATATATATATATATATATATATATATATATAATTAGTCAATATGTATAATATCATTATCTGGTTTTTATAATATTTATAGATAAAATTACAAAGCTAAAATGTCCAACCCGACATTATTTGACACTCAATATTCTGTTTCTGTTTGAAAATATGTCCAATTACAAAAGTTAAATCTTTTTTAAATGCAGATTCATATATGGGTTAATTTGAACAGGTACATCTATCTGATGGGGATTCAGGAGAGGAACGAGCGCCTCTTCTACCGCGTTCTGATGGAAGACATCGAGGCTCTCATGCCCATCGTCTACACGCCTACTGTTGGTCTCGCTTGTACTCAGTATGGACATATCTTCAGGCGGCCCAAGTAAGCTACACTTCATTAATTATTACCTATTTACTCATGATACATTGAACCTTTTCTGTGTAAATCCCTGCTATGATTGTATGCCCAACATGCTCTTATTCTCAGCTGGTCTTGAAGTTATTTTTAGATGCGCAAGATGGCAAACATGTTGCAGTTTGGAAACACTGCTCACCTGGTGCTCAAATAAATGTGTCGGTGAAACTGAGAGCAACTTGCGCAAAATTTACAACATCACAGCAAAAGAAATTGAAAAATAAAAATAATTTCTAGATGTTAATAGAAAAATGACTTGACTTCCCTGGCTGCACGCAAAAACAAACACGGTGTGACCAGTCTGATTGATGAACGAATAAATCTTATGAACCAGTTCTTTTAATGAATCATTCAATGTGACTCACAAACTCATGAATCATTGGTTTGAATCAGTTTAACGAACACTTCTATTTGAATCCTTCAACACTGAGTCAGTCAGGGCGTTTACAGATTTAACATTTTACTCACTGAACTGCAAGTAAACATTACATTCAATCATGTACACAATAAACCAACTGTTACTTTGTGTTTAGGGTTCATGACATTTACATATGGCAATGTGTAAAGTAGATGCACATTTAAAATGGAGTCAAAACATCAATATATTTTACCAGAAAAGTATCGTTTTGTTAAGTATTCATTTAGGACTATTTTTTCAATGTCATTATAGGGGAGATTTACTCTGAAACACTGGTTTGTGTGTTTGTTTTGCAGAAAGATTGAAATGTTTGTCTTTTTCCACAGAGGTCTGTTTATCTCCATTAAGGACCAAGGACATGTTCGTTCCATATTGGATAATTGGCCAGAAACCACTGTCAAGGTATTGGATTTCAACATTCCAGCATTCCGGTGCTTTTTGATTTTTATTAAAGTGCATGTTTGATGACACTCTTTGATTATTACGTTTTGTCATATTACCCTCATGTTGTTCTAAACACGTGACAGCATTTAGATTTTTTGGTGAACGACATCTTTTAGACTGTGATGTGTATATTTGTTTTTTAGAGTTGGAGTTTGTGTTAGTACAGTGAGGGATCTTTCATCTGCGTGTGTGTTTGCAGGCTGTAGTGGTGACGGACGGTGAGCGCATCCTGGGTCTAGGGGATCTGGGAGTGTATGGGATGGGTATTCCTGTAGGAAAGCTGTGTCTTTATACGGCCTGTGCTGGAATCCGGCCTGAAAGTTGTCTGCCGGTCTGCATTGATGTAGGCACGGATAACGAGGTTGGTAACCATTCATTCCCAAAACAATCATCAGTGACAAGATTTTATGGCTGTATGGAGCTCTGTGTATATGTATATTCATATATACCAGTGTTATTAAATATATAAAAGAATCCTACTGTTGTGGTATTTTGTTCAGTGTTCAAACATACATTACGTTTGCTTGCAGATGATTTATTAAGCTGCTATTTTATCTGTGTATTTGTGTTTTTGTGTGTTTCTGCAGAAGTTACTGAGGGACCCATTCTACATGGGTCTGTATCAGCGGCGTGACCGTTCTCAGCGCTACGACGATCTCATAGATGAGTTCATGGAGGCTGTGGTGGATAAGTACGGACAGGACACCCTCATACAATTTGAGGACTTCGGAAATCACAACGCCTTCCGATTCCTGAAGAAATACCGTGAGAAGTTCTGCACCTTCAACGATGACATCCAGGGTGTGTACCAGTACCGCACTTATTACTTACTATTACTTAATTTTTTTACATTTATTTTAATTTCAGTTTTAGTCCAGTTAGTAATTTTAGTGCTTCAACTGTTTTTAACTTGAAACAGTTTTTAATTTTCATTTAGTTCATTTAGTAAAAAAGTTTTTAGTCTAATATTTATATTTTATTTCAACTTTATTTAACTTAATTAAAATGTTTTTACTTTTACATTAAGTTAATGATAACAGTGGTAGCACTTAGAAGTCTGATTCATTTTACTGAATCAGTTCATTTGATTCAATGCACTGGTTCATAACCAGAAATCATTGTTTACATTCTGTTTTTGTAGTTAAATCCATTTTAATTTAAACAAGCATCATTATTTCTATTGCTCATAGTCTTAGTGCTTTTAACAAAATCCTAATCACAAGAATTAACCATTGAATCAAATGAACCAGTTCATTATGTTACTTAGTGCTTTAAACAAACTTCTCAAACTAAGTGTTAAACTTTGGCGCATAACTCCTGAATCGTTTGTGCTCCAAACATGAATCATTCCTCAAAATATGCATATTGTTGAGGAAAGTGTGACCAGACTTAGTTTTTTTTTCAAAATCTAAGTGAGACTAATGTCTTTGTCATATTTGCATACTGAATTGTGATTGGTCCTCATTTCTGATTCTGATTTACCTTACAAGCACAGGTATTTCCATCAAGAATGCATATTTGATTGATTTTTTTTATGTGTGCTTGTCTGTTGTGCATCAGTAGTTGTGTTTGTGTATCCACAGGCACTGCATCAGTAGTTCTGGCAGGTTTACTGGCAGCTCAGCGTGTTGTGGGGAAGCCAATAACGGAACATAAAGTTCTGTTTCTGGGGGCTGGAGAGGTGAGCACAAGTGACACATTTTAAAGACACAATAACACAAACCCAGTCTTTTAATCTGTGTGGTTTGATATGAGATTAAAATCAATGTAGCCTGTGTATTTAAGCTGGGATTGTTTATTTTTAGGCTGCTCTGGGAATCGCTAACCTAATCGTGATGGCGATGATGGAGGCGGGAATGTCTCAGGCAGAAGCCAGAAAGAAAATCTGGATGTTTGACAAATACGGTCTGTTAGTAAAGGTGAGCATAAGAGAATGAATGTGCCTTAAATATGTATGCAGTATTTTTTTTACACCAACTCAAAGTTAGGAATATCTGAAAGTCTTTGCATAATAAGACAAAATATCAAACTAAGTTAAAGTGTTTGCAAGAAACACAAACTTGGCTGTCATCATTTGTTTGCAGAAACCAACATAAGTCTGATTGTGTGTAAAAGCACTATCACTTTCCTGATGATAACTTATAAGCCAAACGTTAATACTTTTGATTAGTGAGTTTTTAAAAATCACTAAAACTATGAGCAATAGTGCTAATGATGTTTGCTTTAATTAAAATGGATATTACTGCAAAAATGGAATATAAAAAATGATTAGTCAATCCTGGTTTTGAAACATTGAAACAAATGAACCGACTCTTAAAAACTAATCAGACTTCTCAGTGATGCCAGGGTTATTTTCGTTATTTCATTATCATAACTACAGATAAATGAAATAAAATGAATTTAAAAAATGTAATCATTTTAAATGAAATAAAATTTAAACAAGTAAAATTAATTTAAAATGTATATTTAAATTTAAATGTCATTTTTATTTTATTTATAAAAAACATAGCTAAAAGCTAAAAATACTAACTGAACTAAAATTAAAACTGAAATAAAAATTAATTAAGCAAATAGTAATATTAAAATAAATAAATTGCAAGTGCAAAGTAACAAAAAAAAACTACATTTAAAATTTAAAACTGAAAATATAAACGATATAATAATACAAAAATAGTACTGAAATAACACTGAGTACTACTACTGAGGTTGTTTGCAGTGTCTGAAATTAGTATTTTAGTAAGCTTAGCTAAATGACTATCTGAGCTCAAGTCTCCTCTAAAAACTCTAAACATGAATTGAAAATCTGTGTCATTTACCAACTTGTTCTAATCAGACTTCTCAGTGAGTGATACCAGGGTTATTTTCACTATTTCATTATCATAACTACAGGTAAATAAAATAAAATGAATAAAAAAATGAATAATTTAAAATATAAAATTTTTTATAATTAAAAAAAAATAATTAAACATAAAATTTTAATTAAAAACTTATATTTAAATTTCAATTTATTTTATTTTATTTATAAAAAAAAACAGTAACTGAACTAAAGATTTTGTAACTAACCAAAATTAGCAACTGAAATATAAAATTTTATAGTGCTGTCAAGCGATTAATCGCATCCAAAATAAAAGAGTTTGTTTACATAATATATATGTGTGTACTGTGTATATTTA